>NW_023339807.1:19517914-19518914 GCF_004916995.1 Morone saxatilis | reverse complement strand
AGTAATATGAGAATGTATTTCTATGTATTATTGTGCTATTAGGCCTCAAGCAGACATGTTGATTGTGAAGGTGCTGTTATTTCAATAAAAACATGAATTAGTTGTTATGTCTGTAGGTCTTCCTGTATGGGTTTTGTTTCATGTGTTATGTTACACATGAGTGGGGCCAAGACCAACACCAACCTGATTAGTCTGGGGGGTTGTGACTCTAAAATGTTGAGAACCACTGATTTAAACAACCAGAAGGAAACATACTTGACAACCTGACTGCATGCTGATCATTTAGTGTTCCATTATTAGCTGCCAAATTAAGTGTTAATTAGTCTATTTATTCCAACCCAGTAATAGGTTTTGTTTCATAATTACACTACTTCCAACACAAATTTATATAGTTTTTGCTTTTGTATTTACTTTCAGCGAAGGCTGTACGCATATGGGAAACAATTATTTTCAGTTAAATAACAGTGTGAGAAGGAATGAAACCCAGATGGGAGTCTGGCACATTACAGTAGATGGAAGCAACTCCAGCAAAAGAACTGATCACCAAACTGAATATTGGGTTCTTTTGTATATCTCTTAGATTCCCTGCCTGCTCTTAATTAAAAAGAGCTTCCACAAGTGCTGTTTATTAGATCAAAGGGCATGATTTATCGTCATGACCATTCTGGGTGTGAACATTTAAAAATGGGGGGGNNCGGGGGGGGGGGGGAACTCCTGTGGCTCTGCTAATATGTTCAAATACTCAGCTCTTCAGTGTTTTTGTCTCCTACAAATTTCAGGTAGTACATAGATATTTAAAGAACACATTTTGAAAGTTTGGATAATGTTTCCATTTCATAACGTTAAAAGAATTTTGGCCAGAAAGACCACTTTTAAAGCACACAGTCATCTTTTAAAAATACACTTCTGAAAACATCTTTTGATCCACTGGACTCACATATTTTGGATATTCAATTATTTCGGGAGCTCATGCAGTGACCAATACAACCTTTTTGATTAT
>NW_023339807.1:19517502-19517814 GCF_004916995.1 Morone saxatilis | reverse complement strand
TGTTTCCTCAAGATAAAAAAACTAACACAGAGTATTAAGTGATACCAGACCAGCCTAACAAAAGCATGGATCCCTTTTACTTGTGTTTATTAGACAGCCACTAATAGTATTCATGAACTGTGTATATATGTCCGGATGAAAGTGACAAAGGCCATATAAAGACAAGAAGACTGGCCAGAAGTCACCATCCAAAATACATTCACACTCAAAATTACTTATTAAAAATGTTTACATTTGGCTGTAGTTGGTGTGAGTGAGTGCGAGTGTGGGGTGTGTGAGTGTGAGTGCAAGTGTGAGTGTGAGTGTGTGTGT
>NW_023339807.1:19481418-19517477 GCF_004916995.1 Morone saxatilis | reverse complement strand
TGTGTGTGTGTGTGCGAGTGCGAGAGAAAGTGTGACGTTTGCAGATATAATGATTTCCCCACAGTCTTCACTCATTAACTGTTAGCACTGTGGCGATTCCCACTGGAAAAACTGAAAAACAATTACGAGTCTGGTCATTTTATTTTGGTAACACATCAGATACTTAGAAACTTAGAAACTCCCCTCAGCTGATGTTTGTGAACAGTGATGGTAACATTGCATTTTTAAAACAAGGGAAAGGTTTAACCTCCATCCACAATTGTATTTTGGCTCTCTGAAATTTTCTTTCACTTCAAAGGCCCCATTAGTTAGAATTATGTACAACACAACCAGAATTACCATACTCTTCTATGCCTTTGAAGCTGTCCAACTGATAAATACTGCTCCTTGGCGGGAATATGGCTCCAGGCTCCTCAGAAACCTTAAATCATGTAGAAGATTATTTGATAGACGCTTCAGCCATAGATGCACCCTGCCAGATCTTCCACCGAAACACTCAGCCATGTGACATTCATTAAAGTCGCTGCTTAACTTGTGTCTTAACAAACCACAGCTAGTGCTTATTAGAGATTTCTGTCAGCAGCAGCCAACAAAAGGTCATTTAAGGCTGAGTTAGAGTGCAACAGTTACTCTAGGAAACATGAGAATTCCCAGTACTGTATAACCAAATATCACCTTCAATATGAGCCAATTGACTAAATACTAAATACATAATCAACACAGGAGTTTTTACATTCTTATGTAGCTATTTTGTAAAGCCATTCTTCACAAAGTAGGAGCTGTATTGGAGTACCTCTTCCAAGGAGATTATTCATACCAGATTTCCCTGCTGACTAAATGGATTCTTTATAGATCATTACTTTTTGTTTACTTGTGTCAGTCTCCATCTCTCCACAGAAGGTTGCTACGCTGTCTGTAATGGAGGCACTTACCTTGTTTAACAGGCCTTTTTTATTCTTTGCCCACTATTACAATTCAATCAAACTGTAGTTATTATTTTAGATCACTTACTAAACAATTACATCATTCTTCCAGTAACATTTTGTAGCTTTACAGGGACAGAGACAAGAGACTGTCAGTCGTAACATGTTGGTTAAATGTGAACTGAGGGTAACACAGTCAAGAAATTCAGTCAGCTGAAACTAACGTCTCTGTGGTTGCAGTTGCAAGTTGTGCTCTGACATATCTTTGCAAATCACTCAGCATCCCATTAGGGCCTCAGAGCTTGAAAAGTGGGCTTGTGACCAGCTGGTCACCGGTTTTAATCTCTTAACTGGCTACAAATGTCTGGGCAGAAACGTTAACAAGTAACATTTTCCGCTTGTACAACAGCTACTGTTGACACACCATAAAGAAAGGAGCTTTACTGCACCGGTAGAGCTGGTCAGCGGGAAACAGTCAAAGAATAGATATATGTACAATATATGAAGCACTCATTTCCTAAAGAGAAGAAGGGAACTGAAGTTGACTTTGTAGCACAAAGCTGGCAAATTCCATTTTATTTTGGTTGTGAAAAATCTGCTGAGGTAAACACTGCTGAAACAAACCTCCGTTATATCTTCAGGTCACAGTCTGTCCTTACTGAGTGGCCACATGCAACATTCATGTAGCCAAAGTAAATGGAACAGCAACACCAAAGACTGTCAAAGAGAGCGCAAAAAGTCTAAATGAGTTTGAGCTATAATGCATGTTCTAATGTGGACACTGTGTAGAAAGAGCAACTTTATGGAGAGCCTCTGATTTGTGATTTTCTTAAAGTTGAATATTAAAGTTGAATGTCTTAAGAAAGCCAAAAGCGCCATGCCATGTACGTATGACACTATTTCCCGGATAATCCAAAGAACACAAATAAGTGCGTCACAAATAAGTTAGAAAGAAATTGCTGTTATATAATTGCTGTGATAATGTTGCATCAAAAGTATCTAATGCTGTGCAAATGTAAGAAGATTCCTCCGGTTATTACAATAAGGTGATACATCACAAAAAGACAAGACGACAGTGAGAAAGTTTGAATATGTAGGTCTTCTTAATTTCTTAAATTGTGCATTGTTTATATCTATGTTTGCTATTTAGCTGTCTTTGTCTTCATGTTTGTTGGCACTGTGCCTCTTTGAATGTTACCGCCACCATCTGTAAATCAATGGATTTATTCCATTCACTTTAATGGCATGCTGTGGCAGAGAAGATATATCAAAGCCTAGTGGCCACTAGCGGTAAATATAAAAATATGTTTTTTGTAATTTGGTTGAACCTGTTATAAGCACACATTCTCCTAGATAGCTGTTGACGGATTAGCTGTTCAGTCCCGTCTATAACAAAGTACCTGTTAGCTGAGTAATTTGAAGACTTCTTGAAGCGAGACCTAGCTTAAGTGAAGCTGACAAAATCATGAATGAGCTGGCTTTCAGTCTGACCTTCTTTCATCCACCCATTTCATGTTGAGTGGGAAAAATTTAGCCCTTGTCAGCAGTAAAGGCCTACAGTTCACCACTCCTTTAGCCGCGGGGCCAATGAGAGGCATCTTGTGTCCAGACAGCTGAGGAGAAAAACAGCATGCTTTGTCTGACAGATCCTTCAAAAAGTCATCGTGTTCTGGCCACAAGTATTATGACCATTTCTGCCACAAGCTAAATGGATCCACACGGTTCGACAATAGCAGCTCAGGACAACAGCCAGTGTGTGAGAGTCTCTCTGGTGTTGATATGCCAACTATCCAGTGCCTTAAGTGTACATGTTAAAAATCATTTTATACAGAAGTGCAGCATGTGCCAGAGGAAGAAATGTATGCCATACTGACATTTTTCTGCCTCTGCACAAGTAGTATTGGCTGTGTGTTTTTCTTTTCACCAAAAGTGACTCATTGTGGTCTTCCAAAAGCATTCCTCTTTTGCCCTACTCTTCCTGAATGCCTTTTTTGGAAACAGTAAAATGCAGCACAATTTTTCTGTACTTATTTAATTATGTGGAATTCATTGTTTTTGTTTGCTTGTAAGAGTTTTTACTTTAATTGTGTTGTTTGTTCATATTTTTCATGAGTTGATATGTTATGAAACCCTGCAGTAGGCATCTGCCTCCACTTAATGATGACAAAGAGTCAGTTTAATTCACTCCAAGAGAGTTTTTATCCTCAAACAGTGTATTGTGTAATATTCAGAGGGGGTAAGGTACTTCAGATTTAAATTATGTGATCAACTTAAGTATTTTCAGATGCAGAAGAAAACTCCAATCAAAATGAAACAGTTTATTTTTCTTTAAATATCTTTGTATCTCTTCAAATGAAAATGTATATTTCATAGTAATAGGTCCATGTGGGCAGTTCGTTATGTTTGCTTCTAGACACGTAGAGAGCAGTAGTTTTAGTAAGCTGTGATTCAGCTCTGTGAACTTGAACTGTGGTGTCACAACTCACTATGTTACTCAGTTGGCAAAAGTGACCACAAGGGTTTGGAGATACGCCCCTAGCCTCTACTTCCAGGATATAAAATATGCCATGCATTCATTCCTGTGATTAAGTTACAGCTAAGGAGATGACCTTTGAAAAAAAAATGCAGCCCCATAAATACCATTAGGAAAAGATCAACAAATAAATATAATTTATATGATGTCAACTACCCGATATATATTTCACAGTTATAAAAACAATATTTCTAGCACTAGAAATGCCCTTAAGTGAAAATAAACTACCATTTAAATTGATATAATAAGCTCAGGGTATGCTTATTTGAACTTTACTTCAACCCTATAAATGCATAAGCCCCTGTTTAAGCTTTCATTGCCGCCCATTATTTTACTGCATGTGTTTTTATAGCAGAAGTAACTTAAGCATGCTGTATAGCTCTCGGACCACCACCGGGTGAATGTTTAGGTAAAGGGAAAAGACTGAGCAGCCTCTCAGGTGTCTGGACACCATACACATTTTATGATAGAATCTGTAGCCTCTTTCTATGCTGCCTGTCTTCTGATTATGTTCTCAGGTTACCACTGATCCAGTGGAACGCTAACTGTAAGTGAAACCGATGACAGCCTGTAATACTGAGTGACAGCTCAGGAAGATAGGGCAGCAAAGGTTGGGTGGATTTTCACAGGCACTAATTTTATCCATGGAAGACTGCAGATAGAAGGTACGCAGCACGAGAGTGCACCTGTGTTAGCATCTTCGTAAAAAAAAGTGTCAGCTCCTCATCCTCTCATCTCATACACAAACAGCCCTGTTGAATGCAGCTGGGGAGAGAGGTGAGCTTGTAATGTTTTTTATTGATGTAGCAGATCACAAACTGCCTAAGGGACTGAGCCAAGCCCTGCATGGCCTGGTGGAGAGTGGCAGCCTCAGCTGCTCTCTATCATAAAGACCATCCTCTGGGCATATAGTTGCCCTTGGGGATGCCTCCTGTGGGTCTGAGAAATTGCAGCTGTGATGGAAGCTAAAGTGTTTTTCCTTGTGCAGCATGGATTCTCATGAGCATTTCACACTCACAAACAAATGCATGTGGTGTATAGAGCTGCATGCACACATATACTTAAACCTGGCTAACTGAAGAACTCAGTTATAGCTCAAGTGGTTTTAATTCACAGATATTTGCCCTGTATCTAGCAAGAGGCAAAGTAAGTAACTGTATGATAAGGCTCATGCAGAAACCGTTTGACTTATTAGAGGACACTTCCTCTTTTAATCTGATCACTTGTATCTGTGTTTAATTAAGATCACTTGGACAATATGCAAAGTGTGATGCACTGCTGAATGCCTTTTCTCAGCAGAGCGTGGAAGGAAATTTCATGTGTCAGCTGTTACAAGGGCTGAATCACACCACAGCATCTGCTTTATACTATCTCTGTGACAAAATGTTCACAGACTTGCCAACGTGTTGCCATAGTCACCTACACCTAGAGGATAATAAGCACCTCGATCCCAGACAGCTAGGCTCACTGTGCAATCCCTCAGTAGGCTTATAGAATATCAAACCTGAGAAGCTGTAAAGCAGCAGAGGGCAATTGACAAATAGGATCCTGTTCCTTAGTTCGTATTTGGGGAGATGCCACAAGAGGTGTTGTGTGACCTTAGACCCCAACTTAGTTCACTTTCTGGTCATTTATTAGCCATCAGCGGCTGCTTGTGCGGCCTTTCCACCTGCTTCCCCTGTCCTGCTGAGTTGAATTACAAGCCTGCATAAACCTAATTGCATTAGATAGAAAAATTGAGCAACCACAGTCTCTCCACTTGCTCTATCACTGGCTGGTAGTTCATACCGGTCACGTATTTGGCTTATACTTGAAGCACAACATTTTCCACGTCCCCCAGGTACTGATTCATCAAAACCTCATACATGGAAACCTTGAGCCCCCCACCAACAATCCCCCACTTGACGCAGACGGCTTTAAGCTGTAACTCCAACTGACCCAGCTGCTCGGCTGCGTGTGTGAGCAACATGCACTGGGAGAGTTCCTCTTTTATGAGACTGCTGTGCTGCATCATATGGGTAGGCTATTTAGGTCCAGGTCTGGCATGGATTCTAAGTAGGGGCTTAAGAACCAAACTTAGTTGAAAGAAGAAGCCCTGCTGGGGAAACTGATCACTAGAGAAAAGGAGCGTGGGCAGTCCATTTGCCTTTTGGTGTTTTTGTTATTCTGCATTGAGCAGTGGGAAACTAGGGAGGAGACAGTGAAGACACAGGAGAGAATGTTCTGGCAAGATTTGATCCAAAGCCAGAAGGGGTTTGGCTCCAGAAACCAAAGCAACTATCTCTTGAAACAAAGAGAATTTACTGAGCTCTTTGCTTCATTATAAGTTACTGAAGCTGAAATTTGGACACGCACAACATGTTCAGAAGTAGTCTTTACAATGTGGTTTTCAATATTCTGTGATGGGTAGCTGGGGGAAAAAAACCTATGAGTGACTCACAATAGGAAAGTTGAACAAATCCCAACTTTCTTCAGCTCATCTCTGGTTGATTTGGTAATTTTATATGTCTAATAATTCATAATGATGCACACTCATGATGCTTAAGTTACATACAGTATATACTTTAGTCTGGATGTGCAAAATAAATTCCAGTGAGAGTAGCTGGAGTTTCTTAAAAGTTATTTTTTCCCTTTGGATTCTGTGCCTGACATGTGCTTTTAATGCAAATGGTATCTTTGAAACACACTGGCCTCTTTGTTCCAAAACAGATTTTTTCATGTTCTCTTGTTTATTTCAGATCTAGTAGCTTGATCTCAATCTCATAATATAAAACAGAAGCCTAATTCCCAACTTGACCTTTTTTTCATCTACGTTAATAACATTAAAGGTTACTGTATTTCAGCACTATCAAAGGC
Source organism: Morone saxatilis (assembly GCF_004916995.1). Classification (NCBI taxonomy): domain Eukaryota; kingdom Metazoa; phylum Chordata; class Actinopteri; family Moronidae; genus Morone; species Morone saxatilis. Next base: position 19,511,165 of record NW_023339807.1, on the reverse strand, counting down.
CACAGGCTGTTTCATTCTCTTTCTCTTTAACATAAGGCCATTTTATACTTTCCAAATGTTTTTTTGTTATGTTGTCCAATAAATCTCAATAATAAAGTAAGCAATTTAAGAATTGCCGTTAGCATGCAACTTTTATCGTTTCAATTACAGTGTTTAATAGGAGGGATGTTTAGTAACTACCATTGCAAGTACTTCCCCAAGGATCAAATATTTAAAAAGGGGTAGACAGATAAAAACACGATGTGTACAATGTAGCGCATCCAATGCAACAGTCCTGAAATGAACAGAATCTTTATGATCATATATAGTATCATATATTTTTGGGAGCAGGAGAGGTGAGGTGAGGATTCTTGGATCCTATTGTGAAGCGTGTCCAAATTTTTACCCTTCAACTACAGCGCAAGACTAGGGTGTCTTTACACAATGTCTGGTGCGGTTTGTTTGGGCATATGTGAACACAAAAATCAAAACAAACTTCCAAGCGGACTCTGTAGTGGTTCATTTGCATGTGAATAGCAAACAAACCAACCACAGGATTTTATGATAGCAGATACGTGGTTTTAGCATGATTTCAAAACTAAACTACTAATAAATCCGAGTGCTGATTGTAAAATAATAAGTTCAAGAAAGGATCTTATAATCGATTTGTATAAGCCATGTATATATTATATATATTTACACAAATTACATATTGTAATTTAACATGTACTGGTTATTGTCACTGATTAATAGTTCAAAAGTTAGTGAAACTGTTGTGCTTGTCCATTATGAATTGTTACTCTACAAGATGCCACATTTTTGTCCTGTCTTTCTTTTACGTTATCTTAGACATGTTAGGGATGCAGGGACAGACTAGTTAGGTTTCAAACAACTGCAAACTTGTAAAGCTGTGCACCATTTTTATGACTTTTTGGCTTCCTTTATTTGTCCATTAATCACATTGCTCATAATCAGAGCTTCTTTTAAAACCCCTGAGCGAGCAGCTCCATCTTGGGTTCCCACCTTTCTCTCCTATCGCTGACACAAGGTCTGATCGGTAAGGCTGTGATTCAAGCCCCACAGAAATGCCTAGAAGGTGATAATAGGTTCTGGGCAAGGGGTCATGGAAGCCTCTGGAGGCATGGGCAGGAGGCACTGGCAGCTGTCTTGCTTATGTGTCCATCTTGTCAGACTCAGTTGTGCCGGCGGTGTTGATAACAAAGAGGACAAGGGAGACATCCATCTTGTGCTGGAGAGGTGTCAGGTAACCTGACGTGTATGGTGACGTTAAAGGACAGTGCAGATGGTGGTAGCATAGCGAGTGTCTTTTCACTTTCTGGCCAAATATGATCATTTATAGGGTGGGAAAGCTGGATCTGAATGGACGTACTAAAACGATCTGGACATTAAACCCCAAAATATAATGATCGTTAACACTAGCTGAATCTGACAGCGATACAAGCGCTGCAGGATTTACAGCTGTTGTGTTGAAAAACGATCTTATGTTCCATGAACTGATTTTTCTGTGTATCACATTATTATATTCAACAGGTTGCCAGTGGAAGATCTGCTTTATTGGTGGAGCAATTCAACTGTTGTATGAGTACATTTACTCAAGCAGGCCTACTGTACTTAAGTACCGTTTTGAGGTATTACTCGCGTATGTCCGTTTCATGCTCCTTTGTACTTCTACTCAACTACATTTCAAAAGCAAATATTGGACTTTTTACACCACTACATTACCGTGACAGTGCTGTATAGTTACTAATTAAATTTTAATTATGATTTTACATTAAAAAACATACAATGAGTGTATAATACATTTATGGTTGCAACTAACAATTATTTTCATAATCAGTTAGTCTGCCAATTATTCTCTAGATTAATTCATTAATCATTTGGTCGATAAGATGTAAGAAAATAGTGAAAAACGTCCATCCTAGTAAGTCCAAGGTGATGTCTTTAAATGTCTCGTTTTGTCAGAAACTCAAAGAAACAAAAGAGAGGAAATCTCCATATTTGAGAGGCTTAAAACAGCACTTTAAGCCATTTTTGCATAAAAAATTACTTAATGATCAAAATGATTAACAAAAAATGTGATGATCAAAAGGCATTATTTTTCTCCCAATCAACTAATCGATTAGTTGAGTAATCGTTGCAGTAGTAACAATGCAATAATGTGATGCATTTCATTTTTTTATCAGTACTTCTACTTTTGTTACTTTAAGCACATTTTGCTAATAATACATGATAATAGGGACAATACATATAATAATGTTATTCTAAATATGATTATAATCTATATTCCAGCATTCAGTATTCATTCCTGTGTTTGTAATGCTTTGGTCGATTACCAGGATGATTCTCACTCGCACGTACAGAGTGTAAGCATGAGCACGATCAGTAAGATGCTGACTGCAGTTCAGTTAACGGCCACCAGTCACTGATAAATAACAGGATTTACTGAAAGTTCCACGTAGAAACTCTAAGTAAAATTTTGAATGCTTTTACTTTTTACATCGTTGTGTTGTATTTTTACTTAAACAACGGATCTGATTGCTTTCACAAAACCCAACTTATGCAATTGGCTTTTGATTGTCAGAAACACTGGTAAGTACCATTTCCTCAAATCATCAAATTCAAAGCAGGCATTTCTCTTCTCTTCATAGAAAGTGAGTTAACCCTAAACTTGGAACAAATGTTGGATTTGACACACACTCATTATGTTGAGTCATTCTGAATGTAGCCATTGCATTTCACAAGCAGTAATGCTTTATCAGCATGGAGTGGAAAGGATTTGGTTATTGGAAATGGCTATTGTAAAAGACAAAAAGAGTTTGTGTCTTTCGAACAATCAAAGCTTTATTTTTAAATAATTAATTCCTGAAATTGCTACCACAGTGCCACTACAGATGAATTACACAATGATTTAGTCAGCAACAGCATTATTAAGAGGAGTTTGGCTCTTTACAAGAGGTAACCACAACCAGATGGACTATATCAAAGTAATGTTATGCAAAAGGACTGGCAAGGAATGCCCTAACAACCAGTTGTTTGTTTCTGGCAATGTGTCTTTGTTCACCTAAAACTACTTCTGAGATTCAAAAGATTTATTAATCATTTTATAATTAATTCTTTCATGAATAAATTCTTCCATAATTGTACAATGTGATATGAATATTGGAAGGGTTATTTTAGTTAAAGTGTTTAAAACAACACTTGTTTTAAACACTTTAACTGAAATAACAATTAACCTACTCCAATACAGCTAAACTTCCTGAGAAATCTTATGTACAGGTTATATAAAGGCAGCAGTAACATGTCGCTGGTGATCCTCCACAATCCATCATCTCTGGGGGTTTTTAGGTGCAGTAATTAGAAATAATGTTGAAGCTCTGTGAGTTTAGGCATGTCAGCAAGGAGATGGACAGCTCCAACAGGTGGGAAGGATATAAAGTAGGGGGAGTATGAACTCTTTTATCCCTGCACAGAGGGAGAAAGTGGGTGTCAGAGGGATTGCCCAAAATAACTTGACTGGTGTCTGGACAGTAGCGATATGATGTAGAGCTAACAGGCGAGAGAGATGGATGGGAAGGGGCCACAGGGCAAACTGTAGGTGCTAAAGCAGGGCCATCCCAGGACTGACTTTCAGCAAAGACATTGTGAAGGTTATAAACTGTCAGGAAATAGTTTTTTGAAATTGTTGACATTATAAATCACTACAATTGGGCAACTGTGGCACAATACAGTATGTTGAGGGAGTCATTTTGGTGGGCAAATGCCAAATCATGACAGAGAAGTGTGCCAGAGAGTGCCTCACAAAAAAATTGCCAAAATAATAATAATAATTTGAGTGTATAAAGTTTTTATTATAAAAAAAGAGCCTACAGCCGTGCATGTTGCTCTGTTAGGCTGTACACAGATGGTTTGAGCTAAATGCTAGTCACGATGCAACATGCTCACAATGACAATGCTGATGTTTTGCAGGTATGTTTACAATGTTCACCATCTTCGTTCAGTGTGTTAGCATAGCATTTGCTGCAGATGAGGATAGTGGAAATGTCATTTGTTTTACAGACATTTGCTCATAGAAAATATTGGACAAATTCAAGTTTTGACCAAATGATGGTGCTACATGGAGATTAATTTTTATCCTGAGGGGTACATGATTGTCTTCACCAAATTTAATGGAAATCCTTCCAATAGTTGCTGAAAAGTCACTGATGAAAATCGTTTGAGATCACCAAAGTCATTAGGGTGCATCCTCTGGGGACCATGAATGTCTGCACCAAATTGCATGGCAATCCACCCAATAGTTGTTGAAGTATGGACAGACTAACAGACTGACTGCCATTCCCAGAGCTAGCGTGACTACAAAGTCACAAATATTTAACTTTCTATTCCTTTCCTAGTTTTACAAACATTTTCTTGGGGTATTGGATTTCCAGTAGTAATTAACCATAAATACATATATATTTTGTACAGATGCAGAAATATATAGTGCCATTCCATACTGCACACTGCATGGAATTTGTATTGTAAGAACATTTTGTTTTTCTTGGCGCCTAATAAGAAGACAACGTAACAAGGCTAAAACTTAGAGATCTTAACAAGGAGACCGACTTTAAAAAAATATAAACACATCACTTCCTGTCTAATCTGCCTTGCATCTTTAACCATTTATCTCCACTTTGCCTACATTGGCCGACTAGTGTATTCTACTGTGTCAATTTCCTGGTAGTCATATTCTGAATGAATCAAATGAGCACTTCAGAGGCCTATCCAGGATACATTAGTGGCATGTGCGCAACATATTGTAGCCATTTATGGGTGAAAATATTTCCAATGCAAATATACACTGTCTGCTGTAGTTCACATTATTCCTGAACAGAGAGGGAAGAGATATATTTACTCTACATCTAGATGTAGCTTAAAAGTGCACCCCATATTTCTTACTTGCATATTGCACAGTGTATGTATATTTTTAATTATAGTCTTTCTATTTTCTATTTTCTAAAAAGTAAATAAAAATGCTTGAAAACAGAGGAGCACAATGATGTGTTAGCAGTAGTAGAGTAGACTGCTGGGCATAGTCTCATACAGCTCAACAAGTATAAATGGTGTATATATCTTTTACAACCATAAGATACAGTGTGAGGACAAAAACATTATTTCTTATTTGAAAAGGGCACTCTGGACACTCCCACCCCCATACAGACCAGAAATTGTACAGATGACTCTAATGCCCCATTAAGTCTCAAATTAAGCTTCTGTAATTCCCACATAGAAGTCTCTCTTACTGCAGCTTTTAAGAAAATTATCACCCTGTAAATGTTGTCTGCTCTACATTAAGATTTATGGTGATTATTAAGAGATCAAAGGTCCAAATCCAAGAGGATGTCTTCACTTCAAGTCCAGAAATCCCAAAGTATGTTGCTTTTGTAGATAGCGAGCAGGCTATGTCTAGGTAGAAATGATAGAGGACAGCCGTATATTTGAAATTATATTTTCCATGTTAGGTTTGATCCATGCATATAAACATGTCATGCTATTTTACTTGTCTTATCAGGATGATTAACAACTTTGTTTTGGGACTGTGAAAGAAAAGTGTCTGCGGAGTGTAGACTCTTTTGTTGGCTACTGTGTACTGCAGACATAATAACAATATTTTTTAATAGTTTCAGTAGTGCTTTTATGCAGCTCATTCCAAGGGGAAGGAAAATAAAGTTTACACAGCAGCCACATGAACACTGGATTTCATGAATGTTGAACATATTGATATTGAAAACAAGCCAGGAAAAACAGAAGATAAGAGATCCTAGAATCATATTAAAGACATACTTGATAGAATAACACAGATTATTTAAATAAAGCTTGGAAAAGTCCCTCACAAAACTACATGCTTTTTTATTTATCATTCAGTTATTCAGAAGATATTTTTGTTTGTCCTAATATCTACCATTCCTTGCTCTATAAAGCAGCCTTCAATGAAGAGATGGAAAAGCCTCAATGCCTCAGTAACCTCATCAGCATTTCAACCAATATGTACCAATGATTAGCATCTGGAAAGTTAAACATTTTCATGCCAAACTTGCAAAATTTTAGCATTTTTCCAAGAGACCTATTCTTGGCAGGATGGGAAAGCCTCCGATACAGATCATGAGCCACTAAAACCCTCGACTGAAACCCATACCAGTGAAATTCTGTTAGTGGGATACAGTGTTGGACTTTTGGGGGAGAGGGGGGTTAGGCACTGTACATATGCATGTGCATACATGAATGTGCCCGCCTATGAGTTCAAAGGGTTTACACTTAGAATTACCCTTTAAAGTTGGGGGCCATTAAGATAACATAGGATGGTACATATCATTAACATGGTACATATCAGTGCATGGCTAACATTTACCAATGTAATGACACAACGGAAGATTTAATAAATAGTAGATATAACTGAAAACAGTGATTACACATTTAAACCACCCATGGTATTCAGGTCCAAGTAGAAAAATAAAAAGGAAAAAAACCATCAATGAATTTTAAACACTCCTTTTAAATATGGCGCAGATGATCTGTAACTCATAAGTATTCAGAGAATTGAATGGATCTAGTGTTTTCACTTGGCTTAGTCATAAAAACAACTGCAATCTATTAAAAAGTTGTGCTTTCATTTCCAGTCAGCCGTACTTTCAGCTGTTTTGATAAAACCGTAGTCCTATTCTAAATAGGATTACCCACAGCTCAATTGATTTTATAACAATCACACGCCAATAACGGGTAATGCTGGAGTCTATTGCAAGCAGTATTTTCCATTTGTGTTTGTCCCTTAAAACAGGTGTCATGAAAGTTGAATAAATGGATCAAGAGTTGAATCTTTTTTATACAGCAGGGGCCTCCAACCTTTTTGAGAGTGAGGGATCTCTAAAAAGAGAAGATTGTTGAGAGGGCTTGTCTGTATACCTGATGAACATCCACATTAAATTGATGTTTTTGATAGAGTAATATAGTGGTGTGTATTTTCACCTTTAGTCATTTTCATATACAAGGTTGAACCCATTTGATTTGGAAGTGGCATTGCAGGCTTGGAAGTTATTATTTCTCTGGTCATTGAATTAACACTTAACAATTTATGAAATATGAACTGAAAGTCAATTAATTGAAAGATCATGAAAATATAAAAGCACAACTCGGACAAAGTCGACAAGGGCTTAGGCCACCATTCGGAACACAGAGAATGAATACCAAATATCGAAAGGCAGAACAGTAAAGCTTGGTTTCAACTCAGAACATGTAATAAAGGCTAGTCTCAATATACTTTTTAATTAATTGCTTTAGGGTAACTAAAATGCATTTGCAGGAATGACTACTGTCAAGTACAAGTATGGAGTGAAACATATAGAAAAATATCTGCAGACCATGCGATACAGTTTTTTTTTGGTCTAATTTATCTGCATGTATCTAGAAGCTATGACAATCAGATGTTGTGGAGTGAAAAGTACATTCCCTGCTGAAATATGCACTCACTAGCTACTTCATTAGGTATACATGTACAGCCTAATACAATCCAACAGAACTGTTCTGCCTTAAAAACCTCAAACAGTTTTTGTTGACACTCCAATAGAGGTGATATTTAGCACTGAGGCTTATAGTAAGTGATTATGTTGTACTGGAATGTATGCACTGCATGTAAATGGGCAATAAAACCACATAAAATTGATTTTTTTAAACACTTCTGACACCAAAAACTGAACGTTATGAGTAAAGATAGATGTTACAGCAGCTGGTAACCTACAGGTGCACCCAATACAGTGTCCAGAGTGTAAGTGGCCCATGAAGATAGAAATAAAAAACTGGACTATTTACTAAGAGTTGGTGATGAGCCAAAAGGAACAAGGAAGTTTCATCGTCTCCAGTAATTTCACAATAGGCTACCGCTATAATAAATGTCACTTTACACCACTGTGCACGACAATCACAGTTCCCCCCAGTAGCTGTTCCCTAGGATCACCGTTACTACCGTGAGTTTTCATCAGACATTATTATGTTCCCATGCAGAATCATGTCACTGAAGGGCGGAGGACCTATCAGTCTTTAGCACCTTTAATGCACGGTTTACTGGACTCCGCTCGGATGTAACGAAAGCGTTATATGACAGACAGCGGTAGAAGGCGGAAGGAAATATGAACCTCTGAGCGGCACGGAGCGATCACACCCCCTTTCTCTCAACGCCGCAGACACCAGCCGACACACTCACACACACACACCCACACAAACACTTACACAGACACTTGACTTTAACTGGGCACAACAGCACAGACACACAGGAGTGCAGGGAGAAAGTGTCTTTAACGGGTTTCTGCAATATCACACAGGCTGCCTGAATGTGACGCAACAACGCTGCACGACAACGCCGACCGGTAAGTAGTACCAAGTCTTTTTTATGCTTTTTTTTCTCTCTGGTTGGTAATAATTTAATTGAAAGTGGAGATAAAATGTTTGGAAAATAGTGTATTTCCACTGGCAGCAACATGGGAACGAGGCTTACAGTCGTTCAGAGGGAAGTTGCGCAGCGTAAGGATAAATCCGTGCCAAAAAGTCACTGTATGAAATATTACTCACCACCAAATCCAGCTTTTAAATTATATTTCTGGCAAATACGGACTGGAAAAGTATCGAGATTTGGCTAGTGAATTGCCTGACCATCTAGGGCTATTTCAGCTTCAAAAGGGAGCTAATGCTCTCCTCATGTGATGTGAAGTATTCCTGATTGATTTGTTATTTTCTGTATTGATTGATGAGGAATGAGTTCTTCCCCATCCAGGACATGACCTGCATTGAGGTGTCATAGTGAAAATATCTGGGAAAGGGAGGGTTAAATAATTATCTGGAAGCTTCAAGCTTTAACATTTATATCTTAAAAAGTGTTTTATGGTTCAGAGATTTCCAAAGTGCATCCTCGGACCACCGGAGAATTCTAAGGGGCACCTCAGTATAAGGAGTTGTTGTAATTTTACCATTTATATGACTGCTGTTTTCTGTGGTTAGCCCAATGACAGCATGTTGTGATTGCAGGTTTCACCAAGTTGTCCCTCCGCCCAGTGTAAACAGCCACAATCTTGAACCAACTCTAACACGTTATATATTAAGAATTGTAACTTTGACAGGAGTTTCCTGTAAACTCTTATCTAGATGGGTGATGTGATCTATTTATGGAGCTCAATGTTGTGAGAAAAAAACAAAACAAACAAAGTTTAGAAAACATTATAGTGCAATATCCTGTTGGGCTGCAGGATCCTGGTTGAGGTCAATCCTCCTTAACAAATTCCAGCTTGTACACACACAATGAAAAGGTGTGTCCATTGGCATATCTTAGTATGCTGGCACATACTGAAGTAGTACTATGACACACTTAGTTTTGTTTTCACTTTTGTGTGTGCTACTAAAGATTCTGATCATTTATTTAACTTGCTATGTGTATTAAACATGTTGCCAATATTGAGAGAGAAAGTGCTCACATTTGTGCCATTTCTTTAGAGAAGAACATTTTAATTGTCTGCAAGCAACCTACACTCCTCAATAAATTGAATCAACTGGTGTTTCAGCAGGAAGGAAAGTATTCTGGTTAAACAGCATGCCACCCTTCATCAACAACATAAACACCAACTGCGTCTCCAGCTTTTATGCCGAGACATTAAGGCGGAGGAAAAAAGGCAGACAACTGTACACATTTTGGAAACATAGAACTATAACTCATCATTTGCCAAGCTGTTCACAACTGACTAAAATAGAGAGGACCTTCAGCTGATGAGTTCTCTCTTGTGTGCAGTCCCACAGACGCGGTGATGACAGATAGCTCAGAAGCATGTCGGTGTGAGGATGCCTCACTGACACTCTGCCGTATGCCATTTTCCAGGCAAAGGTAGCCTCATATGCATTGTAGAAACCACACCGTGCCAGGCCAAACCTTTATTAACTGCTGATTATTGTTTTTAAATAACGTTTTCGAATAAAATGTAATAATAAAAAGCAGAACAAATCTGCACCAAAATCAGCTGAGAGTGATATTGAACTAACTTTGCTAGCAGAAGGTTAGCTGCAACTGGGATCATGTTATCATTACGACAAGTTCAACGTCAAGCTGAATGGTGTCTTCATCCGTCATGGTAGGTGATTAGCAAAGGATAATGTTGCAGGAAATCTCTGCATGAGGTCATCTCTGTTTGCCTTTCTAGCAGTTACAGTAGCTCCCAAAACAAAAGTCACTTAAGACTCATCCAGATGTAGCTGAATGAATCAGCCTATTTTGGAAGTTTGTTTTTCTTCATTTAATAACCCACGGAGGAAGCTGAGCGGTTTATCTCGTCTTAAACAGCACTGCCAACGGCTTTGCCATCCATTAACTGCCTCAGCATGTGAAGTGTCTTGAGGGGATACTAAGAGGCACTGCCACATTTCAATAACCAAAGATTGTGCCAATGACAGTTGCTGTGGCTTTTCTGAAATAGCTAGCGGGGTGTCCCAGGGGCACATATAGATAGCAAATGTAATTCCAGCTGCCACTGTGGCATCCCAGTCTTAATGATAGTGTAGTTGATTGAGTGGGTTGTTTCTTCTTGTACGCTTTGAGCTGTGTATCAAGTTGCTGGACCATTGTTGATCAGAGCTACTTTTGCCGTTACATGAAATAAACAGGTGATGAGGATTATACAGCTGTCGTTTTCTACCCCAAGGGGGGCTCTTAATCATGTGTGTGCGCGTGTGTGTGTGTGCGTGGTCATGAACTTCTGTCCATGTGAGAACCATTATCAGTTTAATTCAGTTTTACCATTTGAAGCATGTATTTGCAACCATGATCTGTTCTGTTCATTTCAGTTCTTTTCCGCAATTGTTTTATACCAACAATGTTGAAGACCTGCTTTTCTAGTTTCACATGTTGTTCCTGTTATTACTGTGTTGTTCTTTTGTTTGCCAATTATAAAAAGGTTGCCAATTAAGTTATCAGACAAAAGAAGTTAATCACTGGTTAATTATCATTATAATTACCATTATTCTCTATTATTCTATGACTCTATGCATTCCAAAAATCTTACATAATTTTTCAACAACAAACAAAAGTCTGAGGCTGAAACCAGGAAAGATGTTGCAGGACTTGGTACAGAGTTGACAAGTGTAATGGTTTTAATAGAAATGTCATTTCAGTTGCTGATAAGCGTATGGATGAGGTTGGCAGTTGGTGAAGTGGTTAGTTCAGTGCGAGAAAGCAGACATTCAACTAAAAGTCTTCACAAGTACAGTAAGACACGTGTGTGTGCATTTGTATGCATGATTGTCAGTAACTTTGCAAATCTAGTAGTGAGAGATTAAAGACCAGGCTTACCACAGTCTTTTAGAGGGGCTGAAATCTCAGTGATTAGGCTGCCGACCACACAGTGTGGAGTGGGGACAGCTGCAGCTGGTTATCAATCGAGCGTTTAGAGAGAGGCCATCGTAACAGATCCCACCATTCAATTCTATAAACTAGTTTTTATATTCTATACAGGAGGACAGTGCTTGGGATGCACTTTATTACATTATTATATTATTATGCCTAAAATATGGTTATTATATGTTAATGAAGCCATCATGTAACTGTCACTTTGGCTAACTTTAACTTTATATAACTGTTTTGTATACAGTTTCTGCTGACACGCATTCAATAGTTTCATGGAAACTTTTTTCAGCCATATGAAAATGTCTGAAACACAGATGTGCCAGTTTGAAGCATGTTATTTCAGTTTCTATAACAAACTGAGAATAATGTATGAGAATGAAACTTCCTCTTCGTCAAGAATTTCCCACAAGGCTAACTTACTTAGTATATACAGCAAAATGAAGAAGGTTGTTGTTACAATGTATTTATTTTACTGTTTAGCTACCACATGCTGGAAAGGGGCACATCTGAATGCCATTCTCGAATTGTGCACAGTAAGCAAAATTGACGGTCTGTTGAGGCTGGACCTTCAGGAAATTATTCTCTAAAAGCCAAAAACAACAAGCTGCCAGGAATGAGGAGAGTGGGAAGTTCATAGAGCATGCAGAGGAGGCGGGGGAAGATGGATCCATTTCAATACCCTCCAAAATAGTAGAAAGGATACACACTGGGACCACCATGTGATAGCGTGCGCTGCTTTTGAAATCCCTGTCATGTGTAGTCTGCAATTTCCTCCTTCCAAAGTCCCTGAAGATGACTCTCATAATGAAAGATCAATTATTTGATCCCTGGCATTTACTGTACTCCGAGGATCATATGTCACAGATAATGCCTTGTGGGCCGTGGATAGAACTAGATGCTCCTACTATAGGATGGTGTTCATAATTCGGGGGAGTATACAAGTGAAGCACTGGAGAAGAAAAAAACATCCTTTGAAGTAAAGTTAAGTCTGAGTGCACTGAGCATGCGGTCCCAAGTGAGCATCTCTCTGGTAGCAGATTCATAGCAGATCATTAACCACAAGCAAAAGCGATATGGCAAAGTAGCTACAGAGGAAATAGCTATTTTCCTATCAATCTTTGTAGACAGACAATCTATCAATCTGTGGAGACAGTGACTTTATGTATTAAACCTTGGACCCATCATGTGTGAGTTTAACAGTAACCAGGGCTTTTAATCGTAAGTGATGAAGCCCTATAAAAACTACCAAGTGAAGACTAGATTAGACCAATCTAAAACGTGGCTTCACTGAGCTGAGGCATTTTATATTTGACAAGCATGTTATAATATGATCTTATATTACTTCCTCAAAATGATCATTTCTGCTATATATTTTAAGCCACATCTGTTCATATCTTTAACTTTGTTTAGCTGTCAAATTCTTAGTAGTTTAAGATGGAGTTCACGTTTCAACTAAATGGGAAATTTTGTATATAGAGTATATATAATAAGAGTATATTCAAGATATACGTGTGGATATGTTTTGAGGCTTAGAGAAGACTGGAGAGACTTATCTTATGAGTTAATCATTCAAAGAAATTCAGTGATGGACTGAAACTGACTTAGAAGGCAAATAGTTAACTCTGTTATCTTTTCTCATGAAAACAGAGACTAGAGAACAAACATTTTTTATCATCAGTTTTTAGATTATTTTAGATGATTTACTGGCTATCTTCTGCAGTGGTAGAAATACAGAATGTATGCTATATGTTGCTGATAACCGTATCTTTATATTTTATTTAATATTGGGCTCAACAGTTGTCAGATGACATGACGTAAGACTGCCCTCTATGCAAATGATCAGCGACTAAATAAAACTGGTTCTGTTCGGATGCCCTACACTTCCACAGATTGCCCTCTTCCTTTTTCACAGCTGTTCCGTTTCTTCACTCAGCTTTTGAAGCACATCTTGGATGGCTTATCTCTGTTGGATATTGTATTTCATGGATTTTTTACTCTTGCCACTATTTGAGTTTATTTTTTCTTCTGTGCTAACTGTTCATTCAGTTGTTAATGTCCATTCTATGCAGCCATTGCCTTGAAAAGGTGATTGAAATCTTTTTACACGTGCATTGTTTGCTTTGTTACACTTTCCGACAATCCTAACTCGGTTGTACAACTCTTTTGTGTGACAGTTTGAGGTGGGCTGGCTGCAGTGATGTCCAGATCCACAAAATCTGCCTCGAGATCTCGGAGCCGGTCAAGGTCCCGGTCAAGATCCCGCTCCACATCTCGCTCCAGAAGTCACTCAAGATCCCGCTCTAGGAAGCGCAGATACGGGTAGAGTCCTTTTTTTGAACAATGCTATTTTCTGAACAATCTGTTGGCTGTATTGTGTTTTTACTGTCAAGATCAACTGCATTTTATTTGACTGTTTAAGACGTCCATGTGTTGCCGGACTGGGCCTATTAAAACATGGTTCAATAACTGATTCTTTAATAAGTGAAATATAGTACGTATGAATAAAGAATGCCATGACCCAACTAATGCTTAAAGTGTGAACGATTGTGACCTAACAAAGTCGGGTGTCACGAAAAAAAAAAAGAAGCAACTCTTAATAGAAAAAAAGAGAAACTAGCAGCAGGTGCAGCAGGCAAAGCGCTGCCTTGTTGCACACACACTAGTACTGATCATCCCATGTTCCCTGCTAAGCTTGTTTTCTACTTAAATTCTATCTGTTATCTCCTAACTCATCTTAAATAACATGATCTGACATGTAAAAAGGAGGCAGGTAGTTTGTTTGTGACAGTGGGAATGTCAACAGTTCTGTGTTCTGTTATAATCAGCATTTCCTGTTAGTTACCAAGCTGTTGATTTTCATCAGCAAGAACTTGTCTTGTCCTGGGCCTTTATGACTTTAGTTCTCATATGAATGGTGAAGCGTTTTAATGGATTTGGGTCTGACCCAAACTCTGGAGTCGGATTCTGTATCCAGAGGAAATTGATGTTTGAGAAAGAGTTCAGCTGCCGGTTAGTGAACTTACTTAAGTTAAAGTGAATATTATTGCAGCTTGCACTGCATAGGAAAAGATTTCCATACCACCTCAGTTGCATATGAAAATATTTTTTCGTGGTCAGTATTTGTTGTCGGTTTATTTGCTTAAATAAAAATGCCCTAGTTGTAGAGTTACGTGTTGACTGTTGTGTGCATTTGGAACAAAAAAGAGAGGCTTCACTCTGATGGCTTTGCTGTTTCTGGCAGAGTAACTGTGGCATGGCAATAAAATGGCAGGGCGGTTTATTTCCTGGCAGTGTCGCAGCACATATTAAAATTAGCATAAGACATGGAAGGAATCTAATGGCTCTTCCTGAACCCACCTTGCACATGTTCAAATGTTGAAGGCCTGAATGCACATATTTGCATAATGCACATATTTGCATAAGTTGTATATAAACACAGCCTCGCACACTAACACCCAAAAAAAGCGACATTCTCTATATCTCCTTGGCAAAACATCCCCAACATGTTGACAGGTCTGATAACCTAAAACAGATTCAATTTGGAGCTTTTTCTTGACTTCCCTCTCACAGTCACCATCTCTTGCTTTTAACACTATTACCTCAGTACTTAAATGGGCCACAGATGTAGACAGTGTCTCAGCAAAAACACTCACTCTGAACTATGCTTAGTGACTTATAACACGTTTTAATAGTTTAATAGGAGAAGCTATAATATATATTGCCGAAATATATCACTAAGACCTCAATAGGATGTTGATATTTTAAGTATTTTGCAGTCAGAATAGTAACTTGTGTCTAATTTGTCTTTTTATAATGCCTCAGTAAACCGTTTGAACAGCTCGTGTAGTTGGCAAGCATAGAGTCAAAAAGGATTCCAGTAGATTTTTTTCCCCTCCTATGGTCCATGTGACGCTCTGCTCCACCAGAGCTGGCCAGAGGAGATGTAGTATCTGTAGCTCGCACTGTGAGTGTGCAGTGCTGCTCAGTGGGCTGCCTTCTTTAATCACGCTGAATTCCAATGAAAAAACACGATAGGTGAGTCCTTTAGCTTTTTTTTTATAAGGCATGTTTGCATGTGCTGTGGTGCTGCTTTGCTCTGCTAATTCAGGATATTGTTCAGCAAAATACTGTAGGATTTGATACATTTGTAAAGTCCCTAATATACCTAGACATTTCTGTAGGTCTTTATATTACATCAATATTCTCATAGGAAAACCAGCTGAGGAGTCAATTTTTAATTACTGACAGTTGTAGAAAAGTTGCTGAAGATGTAGTTGTAGATCTAGTGCTTCCAGAAGAACTATTTTGATGACACTAGATTTGCTACATTCAAAATCTCAAAATGTGCAAAGTAGTGGATGTTGTGCTGAGCTACAGTTTGGCTTGAAAAGAGCATGATGCGCTCATTAAATCATTGACTTGAAGAAGAGAACATACTGGATCACGGTTGTACTCTTTAAGACTGTGTTTAAGGTTCAGACTGGAGTACAGCACAAGGCTGTTTATCAGAAGTGCAGCAGAGCCACCGTGTGGACCAGTCTGACCCTGCAGCCTGGCTCAGTAACATGCTGAAATCTCTGCTTTTCTCCATGCAGTGCTCCTTTGTGGGTTCCTGCATACTAGCATATGTTTTTTATATTTCAAATGACATATGGATACTGGATGCAACTGCTCATCTTTATATACATGTTTTATTGTGACATGTATGTCTTTTCCATATGTTATGTTTTTTTTTAAAAATGTATTGATTAATTTAAGTGGTATCTGCTAAGGTTGTAATTACATTTGCATTATGTCAGTGGGCTTCATGAGAACACACAAAGCAGGTCTTATGTATGTATGTATGTATGTATGCATCTGTCTGTCTGTTAGGAAAATGTTAAGATTGTATGATAGAAATGTTTGTATTGGACTGCATTACTCTTTGGGTCAGAAACCCAAAGAAACTACATGTTTGTTATGCATATCTACTAATGTTATAATAATGGGAGTTAATTAATAACTATGTGCTTTTCTTTTCTCCCCTTTCCTTTCGTTCACAGCTCTAGGTCTCGGTCACGGTCAAGATCTCATTCTCCACCTCATAACCGGGAGAAGAAATATCCGAGAGGATACCAAAACAATCGTGAGTTCCGGGGCTACCACCGTGGCTTCCGGAGGCCATACAACTTCAGGGGCCGAGGGCGGGGCTATTTCCCACGTGGACGCTACCAACGTGGAGGTGGTGGGTGTGGTGGTGGCTATAACAATAACAACAACTTCCGCCCCAACTGGAAGAATTACAAGCAACACCCTCAAAAACAGCAACAGCAGCAACAGCAGCAGCAAAACTATTCACGAGGGCGATTTCACAACCTCCAGAAACACTCAGGAAGCCCCCCTCGTGGTCACTCTCACCACTCTGACCGATCCTCCTCGCCATTATCCAGACACTCACACCATTCTTCCTCTTCCTCACACTCCTCCTCTCCTAAATGTAGGGAAACCTTGTTGCCGACTAAACAAAACTCTAAAGATGTGAAAGAGGAATTCTCAGCCTCCAAGGAGGTCCAAAAGGGAGGAGGGGGAGATGGGGAGGCAGCGGAGCTCATTGGGGTGTTAGCAGGAGATGCCAAAGAAGGCGCAGGCAGTGGGAAAACTGAGGGGAACTGGCAGGGCCTGAAAGACTGCAGCAGCAGTCCAAAAAGAATGAGTGCTCTGGCAAGCTCTGCTGTTATTGTTGGTCAGAACAGCCAAACT
This sequence comes from Morone saxatilis, assembly GCF_004916995.1. NCBI lineage: Eukaryota > Metazoa > Chordata > Actinopteri > Moronidae > Morone > Morone saxatilis. The sequence goes on along the minus strand of NW_023339807.1, from coordinate 19,494,019 downwards.
CCTAACCGGTCTAGTCCCGCCCCTAAAATCACCAATGATATCAGCAATGGCGCCCCCTCCTGGCAGACTGTGTGTAGTTCATCCTCAACAAAAAAAAACCTTCATGAAGGTCTAAATCCAATGCTTTCCAGCTTTGACTTCTTCTCCAACGAGGAATACCTGGATGGAGATAAAACGGCGATCTCCATTGCCTTCGGAAAGTAAGAATAATTTTATTTTACTCAATTTATTTCTGACATTGTTTTTGCTAAATTAATATATACAGATAAAATATTATGATTTGTTGCTTAAATGCTTTCTTATGCCTTTTTTAGACAGCACAGACACTTTATGCTGGCATATGCTCGACTTTGCAATCTTTAGGTTGTCAAGCGTTGTTTTCATAACAGACTAAAATAAAATTTAGGTATTCAGGTGATTCAAAATGTTTGCCATGTTGTTCATTGAAATCCCTTATGCTTTCATATCTTTATTTCCATAGATAAAATACTTATTTGACACATTTCTCACAGAATCTTGTGAGATAATCAATTAGTTTAAGTTTAATTCCGCTGTTGCATGCCCAGTTCAGTTCAGGTCTTTATCTCTTTGTCATTGTTTAGGTTTTTGGAAGAGCAAAATAAAAAAGCAAAATCTTGGGAAAATGGCAAGAACACAGAAGCCAATGATGTGGATATGGAACAAGGCAAAGTAAATGGCAAAGCATCTGCAATTATCTCTGACTCAGTGTCAAAAAAGTACAAAGAGGACATTGATGGTGAAGTGTCTTTAAGCAGCTTTTTGAAAGCTTCTCCTTTTCTGTCTGCTGATGGGGAGGAAGAAGAGGAGCTAACCAAGCCTCTTTCAAAGTCACTTCACAAAGACAAGCACAATGGGGACGAGTCCTCTAAGCCAAAGAGCAAGGTCACTCATTCGGCTCGGGAACTGTTTGAAGAATGCTTTGGCAAATGGCAGAATGTGGCCTATTCACAGGTAGCCAACAGTGACCTTGACTCCATGGCAGAGGACATATATCTCAGCCGAAAGCAGGACAAAGCAGCAGCCATTGCTGCTGCCCTCGCCAAGAAGGAGCTAGCAGGAAAGTTTGAGGAACTGTCCACAGACATGGGTGGTAAAGCCAGGAAGATGGCAAAATCTCCCTCCATCCCATCACCTACACCACCACCAAGGATAAACTCTGACAGAGAGATGTTTATGATGAGGAGTGAGTACTCACCTTTCATGTCCTCAAGACAACAGGAAGCAAAATTAAATGTCCGGATGGATCTTCTTGGAGATAGCCTGATGAGGTGAGCATCACATAATGGTTTCTGGTCCCACACCAGGTCTTTCCTCAGTACATTATACAGTCCAATATATCTGTACATCTGGCTGTAGACTTTGCAACAGTACCAGCAGATTTGCTCTAAAATGATGATGAAAATTATATATAAAAAATACATTTTCACCAATTGTTTCGTTGTTTTGTCTGATTGAAGTGCAACATATTTTCTGTTATTTGCCTTTGTTGTGTAAAAGCAACAGAACATGTTTTTTTTGTCATTTTCAGCTCTTCAGATATTTTAGCTGAGGAGCGACAGTTGTCTCAGGATCTTGTGCAGTCCTCAAAAAAGGATCAGGAGTTTCGCTCCATCTTTCAACATGTTCAGAATGCTCCATTAAAGAGGAGTCCCTCTGAGCTGTTTGCTCAACACATTGTCACTATTGTTCACCACATTAAAGGTGAGTCCTCACTTCTCATGCTGTCCGAGTATTAATTACAAAGAGTGGAGTAATCTAACAGTTTTATTTTAGGAACGGACAAACTCCTTTTTTGAATTGGCCTTCAAAGCTACTCAACACATGACCATGTAACCTTTCATTTTTATATAAAATACTATAGCACATAGCGATATTCAATTCAATGCAGCAGCCCAGTTGGATGAAAATGTGACACAGTAGAAACACTAACAACTTTAACAGCTGTTTTTCCTGTCTCCCTGTACAGCTCAGCACTTTCCATCTTCTGGAATGACTCTAAACGAGCGATTCACCATGTACCAAAGACGAGCTGCAGAGAAGGAAATGATGAAGCCAAGAAAAAGCCCAGAGATACACAGGTAGAGTCGCCTATTGAGTGACCCTCTCACCTTCAGTGTGCTGTGGCTTCACCTCTTCTTTTAACAGCTTTCAGGTATTTTTCTCACCTTTCCTACCTGAAAATCAACAGACTATCTTGGCTTATTTGTTCTCATGCTCGGTGGAGGTCAGTTTTGTTTTCCCACCAATTTTTCTTTTCTTTTTTCTGTTTTATGTCGTCTTCGCAGTTCAATGTAGCTTACAGTTGTTTTTTTTGGCACCTTTACTGTGGTTCCTGTGCATTTAATCATCTTGTCTTAACTGTGTTTCTTTTGCAGGAGAATTGATGTTTCGCCAAGAGCTTTTAAGAAACACTCTCAACTTTTTGAGGCGATGAAAAGCTCAGAGGATGGCACTTACAAGGTGACTGAACATTTTGCAGTATGAAGTATGTTGGAAAAACAAACAACCAGAACGAGTGAGCAAGCCAGATGCCTTTAGACTGCACTCTCTTAAAGCCTGTGGCTGTCCTTGAAGGGAGATGCACAAAGTCTAAGAAATGCAAATGCAAAATAAGGCACTTTGACTTTGTTGTTTGTTATATATCGCCTTCACACATGGTTAGACTGTGGGCACAAGCCTGACCAAGGCTAATGAATCATTAAAGTTCAGAAATGGAAGCCACTGTGCCAAAGCTGTTCAAAGGACTAAGCAATTGTCTTCGTAAGTATTCTTTAAAAAAATAAGGAACGGAAATAACCAACAGCAAGCACTCTATGCACCTGTGCTTATATTTACATGCTTAACTTTCTGAGTAAACTCTCACAATATTTCCTTATTGATGCGCATGGACACATATGGTCAAGCATTTAAAAACATGAGGCGCAGATACTACTAAAGAGCATTAAACTGAGTAAACTTAAATTAGCATGAATGAACAGTCCTATCTTCTTCCATTGTTAAAGAACCATACTAGTGGTTTTGCCAGCCATACAGTAAGTCAACAACTAAGAAATGCGTATACTTAATAGTACATACAAGCAACTATTTCCCAAAGCATATCTCAAAGTTTTTTAGATTGGTTTCCCACCTTCCAGGCAGCTATTTGTTTCAGTTTATGTCAGTAAAGTCTGATAATCAACTTGCAGTGACTTGAAACTTCTTTCAAATAGGAAATGCATCACTGTGCACATTCAGGGAATGTTTTGAAAACACTTGGTTATGAATACCTGAAAGCACTATGTCGCTGAGGCTGCTGGAGGTCATATTACACATGGAAGACCAACAAGCAAGGATGATGTGAAGTATGCTGGTGCTGATTCTTGAAGCCTTGGATCCTGGACTTTCCCACAAGCATTTGAATGCACCAGTGTGGAGGTTTTCAAAACACACTCTTCTGACGGTTGACTTTGAGATAACTTAACTTTGGCGCTAAATAAAGTGACTGCATGTTGCTGTGATGGATTGCCTATCTGAGATTTTTTTTCAAGTACATTTACTTACCATATTGAAATAGCTGCCTTGAATGCCAAAAAAAACTTTTATAAAAACCTGCTTTGGGGAATTGTACAGATTTGTAGGTAATCATAAAAACATGCAAAACTACTGGTTTGGCCCTTTAAGTGCACTGGGGAAAATTTACATGTTTTTATCTAAGCCAGCTGGCTGTTACCTGGGATTCCCCCCCCCCCTTACCCATGGACTATTAAATTTACAAACCAGCTGGCTGAGAGCAGACTGATCTACATGCTAATCCAAAGTCTGTCCACGACGTTGTGTTCTGTTTTGATTTGCTCAGGACGGCGGGGAAAAAATGAAGGGTGAGCCAATGGATCTTCGTTTGGATATAGAGCGCCGTAAAAAATATCCCACCCATGAAAGAGATTATAATCAGGATCAGGGAAGAGATATTGGAGATTCCCCAGATTCTAGTAGAGAGAGATCTGTGGAAAAGTTCTCCAAATGCCACGAGAAATCAAAGTATGTGCAACTGCCCTGTACCTTGTATTCTTTCAAACAAATGTTGTTCATCTGCCTTGCATGATAAACAGGTAGGCATGAAGAATTTTGTGTGTATCATTTATCTTTTTAGGAAAAGTAAGAAGAAGCGCTCTCGCTCGAGTTCGTCCTCGTCTTCCTCATCTTCCAAGTCCCAAAAAGATGATTTGTCCCATGGCAAGTCTGAACCCAAAGATAAAGCCTTTGACAGGTCCCGACTGGGTCAAAGGGAGTCACTAGCATTAGTTGAAAGAGGAAGGCCACGTGGAGGATTTGTAAGTGTGATGCATGATGTTGATTGAGGAGCATAGTCTTGAGCAATGGTTGTGTCAAGTTACACTGTATTTTTTACTTTACTAATTTGCTGTATCAATGATTTTTGGTTCCATGTCTTTTTCCCTAATTACAGCAAGTCCGAATTCGTGGAAGGGGCTGGAACCGAGGCAATTATCAGGGAAACTGTTCACAAAGTAACAACATGCCAAATGTGGCAATACACCCAAAAAATGAAGACTGGGACCCAGAGTACACTCCCAAGAGCAGAAAATACTACTTGGTAGGGTTGATGTCTTTCCCATTCATGCCTCCAATGTTTGTTTAAATTAACTACATGGTTTTGTTAACTCTAATTTAGAAGTTTCTACTTCTGCATTTGAGTCCTGCACCTTTTAGAATCACTGCCAACTTCTCCTTTCCTGTAGCTAGTTAGATATGCCATGTGCTAGGCTCGTCTATGTTGAAAAGATGCTTTTGTTGCTTTTATCTTTTAATCATGTTCAAAATGTGGTTGTCTTTTAAACATAGACGAGCCTAGCACATAGCATATCTACAGGAGAGGAGAAAGTTGGCCGAGATCCTGACCAAGGCTTGCTCAACTGGAGCACAGGACGGAAAGGGTTGGGACTTAGGAAGGGTCAGTTCTTGTCTTGACACACCTCTACCTCTTCTGCCTTTTACCACAGCACGATGACAGAGATGGGGAGACAATGTTCAAGTTGGTGGACAACAGAGGGCGAGGCCGGGGAGGCTTCTTGCGTGGAAGGGCACGATTCCTCATCCGCAAAACCAACACTAACACCATCAGCCCCAAATGGGCCCATGACAAGTTCCAGGTCAATGGGGAGCAAGGTGGCGAGGAGGAAGAGACAGAACAGGACCATAAAGGAGAAATTGATGGAGAGAATACTTGAGCAGTGAAGCAATGTGCTGAAAATCTAAATTTACGTCTGTTATTAGGGGATCTGACTCTGAATTCTATCCATCACTATGGATTCATTAATTCAGATTAAAATTTTTAAGACTAAGCTATCACTAATAAGACTTTTATGCTTTAATTTTATCGTAGGATACTCATTCGGACTTGAGCTGACCATTTTCCACACAAGGATTACAACTCATAATTAGTAGAAGCACTGTTTCGGGGTGAACTGCTGTTTCTCATAAGATTTCAGATTATGTTACATGTTTTGTCTTTTTTTGCTTTATATAGTAAAGTGTAATTTTTTCCTGGGGATTTTGGTAGTTTTTACACGTTGATGATAAAAAAAAAAGAGTCCTCAATGACATTTGTATTTTTAAGTAGCAAGAGAAGATCACTTTGTAGATCAAATCAGCTTGTGTCTTGCAAATAAAGAAATGTTTTGTGAGTGGGATACACAATAAATATGAGTACTGATGAATGCATTAAAATCTACTCCAATTACCCAACTATGAGTTAAAAAAAAAAAGAAAAGCAGGCTTGTTGTTTTGAAATGTGTCTGGATTATAATGACAGCAAGAAGTACACTGTAGTTCATGTTGACATTGAAAACATCACTGTTTAGCCAATTCAGCGCTCCACAATGACCCTGATCTGACAATGGGACCAAACTGTATGGGGTCGCAGGTTACACTTGCAGTCTTTCATTACACAACATTCAACAGATCTACAATACTAGCTTGCAGCATAGGAGACTGTTACAAGGATAACTACCTGTACATTTAACATGTTCATTAAACATTTTGCTGTCAAAGATGTCTATACTTTAAAGTAGCTCTTTGATTGATTTTGGATACCACTTATCAATGTATAATATTGATAGTGATTATATGTTTTCCTCCAAAGACATTCATTGTAGTTTTTGTACCTGCTTAGGCAGGCGGGATTTTGACTTTGTAAAGGTGAATTTGTTCTTAATGCTTTAGACTGTAATGTGTTTTTCATTTGCTAATTTCAAACATTTCTTCAGCTAATGATGATTTAATCAATTACACAAATTGTGTGCAACTGTGTCATTGTGATAAAAGAGGCTAAAAATTAGCATTGAAGTAGTTTAGTAGAAAAAAAATACAGGGTAGTGTGTTTGACAAGAATTATAGTTTGTCTAATCTTAGAATAACAATATTTTTTCAGTGCATATCTGCAATGATTTATTTCCTTAACCCTAGGATTAGACTCATGTCTTTTTGGGAAACTGCCCATACAATTGAATTACATTTTTGTGCCTTGCTGTGGTCGCGCTGGTTATATTTGTACAATTCAGGCCTAAAGATTAAGATTGAATTGTTTAATGGTTACCTGCTTAGGGAATATTGCTTTTATAAAATAGGTGTTGTTACTGTTTTTTTCTTAGAGACTGTAAATTAAAGAGACACTGATTACTTTAATGTTTGCCTTGATGTGTCTTTTTTATTGTAATTTCTCTTAGGTGTAAGAGCAATTCTGGTTTATTATTTGAAAATCCACTTTACGGCAGTCACTGTAGTTTTCTCTTGGGAAGGAAGCTGTGGTTTGATGTCCACCAGTTTGCACAGTGACACCAGAGGGACACTGAACACATAGTACAATCAGCAGCAGTATAGTTGATCAATTATACTTTGACAAGCTGTACCCATGTCCTAATGTGAAACAACAGTACCCAGACCACCGGGGTCAGCTCACTTTGATGAAAGTCCTTGATCAGTAAAAAAAAATCCATACGCTCACCTACACAACGTTGAACTAGACTGAGAGGACTCATTTACTAACATTCAACAGGTAGGATGGGGAAGTACTGGAGTGGAACGGTTCTCTATATATTATAATTAGTCTGATGACCCAGCATATGAAGTTGAGCAAAAAAAAGGGAAGCAGCATGAATTTCTACATCTACAGCCTATATGTAAGAAAGTGCGTTTTATCTTCCTATAATATTTATTTTGTTACTATTCTTTGCCATGTGTTATTTTGGTATGTCAAATTCAGTCTTGCGCAACCTGGTTCTGCTTTCTATAAATGGCCAGCCAGTTTGCCTCAAGGGCTGTACAAAAACAACAACACCATTACCGACAAAAATACGAAGATATATGAATGTGTACAACAAACCTGAATTACATTTTTAATTGTCCTGCTTGTGAATGCTGACTTTTGTGTTCAGATATTTCCATTTCTGCAGATGAACCATGTTGTCATGTTTAAGCCTCACTTATTATAAGCTTTGTTCTTTCACTATAAACCTGTCTTACCTGTTCTTCTCCATTTCCCCTCTCTCTCCTCCTTCTCTCTCTCTCTCTCTCTCTCTCTCCCCCTCTCTCTCTGTACAATATGACCCATCCTACTCCTTGCTACAGACTTGCCATGACTAGCCTCAGGAAAAGTTGCTCAATGTTAATGTTTGACAAGTAGGAAGAAGGGCCTTGGCTGCCATATCTCTTCGTCTTAGACAACACAACCGCACTTTTTCAGTTCTCCTTCTACTCAAGAGTTTGCTTGCTGCTTTGTGAAGGAATTACATATTCAAATCTGAAGGAGAAAGACACAAAGACACCATGGGTAAGTCGGTGTCATTATATTTTCTTATGTTGGCCTAGTAGTGGAATTTACTGATGTTTTAATTCTTTCAGCTGTTTGTTGGACTTTTGGAGATTTGATGGTAAAACACAAAGAGTAAGCGTGAAGTAATGAAAGTTTTTTTGTGACTGAACAAAATGCTGTTGATCTGATAGATACTTTAATTTGACATGCAAATAAAACTAAACCAATGTATATGGATTCATCTGCATTACTTTGCATAGAATCAGTATGTATTTGTATATATGTGGAAAATTAGGGTAATCTTATTTTATGAGTTTTCAGTCAGTGTTGGAATACCTACTTACACTTGCAGACTTTTAAGATTTATTGTTTTTTTCAGTTGTCTTAAATTCTCATAATGCTGCAGGGAAATACTTACTAAGAAAATGTCTTACTTCTTTTACTACAAAATAAGAAAACTGTACAGTTAATCTGTAATTTGCTCAAAGCCCATATCCTTGGTTATACTCCCCTGCTTAGAGGTTTGTCTTGGTTTTAAAATGTCAGAACAGATCACTTGTAAAGCAAGTACACCAGCATTTGTGCAAAGAATCTAATTTTCTGCCCCACTTACGGTTGCACTGTAGAGGTGCTGGTGCTGATCGACTTCGAGGGCAACGAGGCAGACGAGATCACAGTGAGGATGGGGGATGTGGTCAAAAAGGTCACCAAGGCCAGCGAGGAGGGATGGCTGGAGGGCGAGCTGGGAGGAAAGAGAGGCATCTTTCCCGCTAACTTTGTCAAGGTCTGCTAACGCTATACTGGCCACAGTATTGTGCAGACACTGTGCTGTGTGTTTACATGTGTTCAAGTATGTTAAAATATGCCCCATTTTGGTTTTTCATTACAGGAGGTGCCAGTCTATTTGATAGGTGACAGCAAGAGGGAACCACGAAGCCTTAGAAAAAGTACAATGCTAAGTCTAAATTCTCAGCACTTCTTCACTGTTATCACTTAGAAAGCAGAACATACCTATTCATATTACTACAAAGGTCCATGTTTTGTCAAATTTTATCGTATAAGTGTGACACATTTGAACCAAGACCTTTATCAGGCAAATACTTATTTGCAATACAATATAAATTGTATTATTCAAAATGAAACATAACTATTTTGTAAGTAAACATCTGCTCCTAAATGTAATTTTTCAACAATGGAGTGGAGTGGAGTGAACTATTATATCAGTTTGTTGAGAGATTGTATCAGTAACTTCAAATGGCCCATTATCTCCATTTGGAATAAAACTCTTCATTTGTGTCAGGCACATTATGTCATTTTCAGGGATAATTATATTACATTTATTGTACTCAGACTAATTATCCAGTTAAAAAATCTGCACACATTTGAAAATAAACCCTTTATCTTAGCTTGCACAAGCTGCACTAATAATAAACCATGAAAATATTGCTATTCAAAACAGGTTGGTTTTTCTATTGTAACTGTGTTTAAAAGTGTGGTTAGTGTGGTGCATGCATTCAGCAAGACAGTGCAGCAGCAAGCAAGCTGACTGTAAATATATGTTTACCACATCCTCGCCACACAAATCCTGATTATAATGTATGAAAATGGAGCAGATAAAAACCAAAAGTGCCTTTGAGGGCTTAGACATGTTAGAGACGTGAATGAGTGCCAAGTGCTTTCAGTCCTGTTGAGAACTGACTCCTCTGCCTCCTGTCAAGCTAAACACACCATTATTGAGCTCTTTCTCCAACAGAATTACCAGTAGATTATAAAGTTAACATCGGTCCGTTGATGTGGCTGGTGATTCTTTGTCTTTCCAGCGAAGAAGATGAAACAAACGAGGAAATGCCAGGTAGAGTTTGCCTACAGCCCCATGAATGAAGATGAGCTGGAGCTGAATGTTGGGGACACCATAGAGATCATCAAAGAGGTAGAGTCCCATCTCTATTTGAACTCACATAACCAAATAGTGATACTCTGAAAAAAAAACTCTGGTAGCCTACAGTTTACTTACCCAGAAGCATGGCATTTACCTCCTGCTTGCTTTGCTGCTCAGTAGGCAAAGCCGTAGCATTATATGTAAATCAGGGCGTTGGTGGGTAAATAAAGAGAATTTTTCAAAAGGTATTCATTGATTCTTTGTGTATTACAGTCCCTTTGTATTTGGCTGCTAGGGTGACAAAGCATGTTTCCCGTGCTCATTAAATGCATGTGAACTGATCTGACAAGTTCTGAGATTTTAGCCTATCAAGTAATCAGATGATCGTAATGTTTGGAATGTGTATGCTTTGTCTTTACGTTTTCTTCCTGTCTACTTTCTGACTTTCCTTGATATAATCTACACAACAGATTGAAGATGGATGGTGGATGGGGCTGAAAAATGGCAAAGTCGGAGCATTTCCGTCAAATTTTGTCAAAGAGATTTTTTCTCCTAAAGGTTAGTAAAGACAAAACGTCTGTTTACTTTTTTGTACCTTGTTCTGTACATATAATCTAAACCGTTAAACTCTTTTCACAGATGGCAAACAGAATGAGGGCAAGGCAAGACCCAAGCTCACTGATATGGTGTTCAATAAGGAGGTACGTAATGTAGAAATAACGTTTCTGATACGTATATGAATTGTTTACCTTTGATTTAATGTAGTTTGTTTTTGTCCTCATAAAGATATCTCAGAGGGCAAGTGTGAGGAACAAAGCAAGAAATGGTACGTTTTTTTAAAGTCAAAGCATAAGCTGCTATAAGGTATTTTCTAGTTCTTAAACTGTTTGCACAATCATGGGCTGAATGCTAAAGGGTTACCCTGACATTAGACAGTTTCTATTTTTAGTGCACAAGCAACTAAACAGGTCTATTTAGACACACCGTCAACATGTGAGAAGCGGGAATTCCTTTACTTCTAAGTGAATGATTTACAGGTGGGGTCAAATAAAAATACTTACAGTGCTGGGCTTGATTAATCACTGTTACAGAGGGTTACCTCAGAGTGGAATATCTTTTAGGGATCAAGGTTTACAACTTTTATCTCCAGTCTGTCACAACCTCTTTCCGGTTATTCTTTGAGTTAGTATGGGAAGGTTGTAGCTAAGGATGATTAGATTAGTCATCATTTTATTCCTGTCACACATATACTATAATGCTCACGTTATCTCTTTTACTGTCTTCTCAGTGGTTGAGTGTTGCCAAGTAATGTTTGACTACAAGGCCAAAGCAGAGGATGAATTGGATCTGAAAAAAGGAGATGTTGTTGTGATACTGAAAAAGGTTTGAGCACACTGTTATTTTCTTGCATTGTTTCTAACATGTCTTCCCATGATGTCATGGTTTTAACAGACTCAAACTCCTATGGGTGTCATTTCTTTTCTTACCCTAACCCTAGCCAAACCAGTTCTGACACTTTCAGGGAAATTATGTGTGCAGTGCAAAAGATGACGCACATTTGTTTTAATGACATGAATGTGGCAGTTTTCCAAATCATATGCTGAAGATTTCTGAGATACCTTCTGTGATAAATTGATAATATGGCAGCCATGTCTTGCTTGACCGCTTGGTAACCTCTTGTGCAGCAATTTTACGTCCCAAAGGACAGCGCGTTTGAGCTTCTAATGTGACTCTTTAATCTCCATCTGAAGGAAGCAGAAGATGAAGGCTGGTGGGAGGGAGAGCTAAATGGACGCTGTGGCTTCTTTCCTGATAACTTTGTCATGGTGATACCACCAATGGATAGTCTGAAAGTGAGTGGACTAAAACACAATTGCAAGAACATCGTTGTTGGACCAGACCTTTCCCATATATTCAAGATTTGACAATTGCACTGTGCTACCATGAAGCTTTGGACCTGTTTTATAGTAATTCATATCCGATACTTTTCTATCATTTTGAAATTGTTTAGAATGTACATAATGGCAGTTCTGCAGCTGGCCGGTGATTGACTTACTTTAGCAAGTCCGCAGCCAGTTTGCAGTGAGTCAGAGCTGTCTTTAACATCCTCTGTTTTGGAATTACTCACTGAAAATTCCCTTAGTGGAAAGAGTGTGAAATAGAGACGCCTTTAATTCACAAAGGGACGTATGTGGCAATCTGTTTGAGTTTTACGTTTCTCCTCCTCTAGTCCGGGACCGCAAGCCAACCACCTGAACGCAACGCAGACAAGAGACTCTCAGGTAAGAGCGACGGCATTTATGTTGCACTGATCAAACACAGCAGCTCAGGAATACATTAACTCAGGAGCTACCAGGGTTCTTGTTTTAGAGCTTCTCTTGTGACTCACAGCTGCTGGCTGCAGTGGTGTTTAGCCTGGCAGTGTGACAGTCTGGACTGTGATGGACTGTTGTTTTAGCAGATGGAGAAATTGGCAGCGATATTGGTTGGATTCAGCATTTGGTATAAAAGCAGCTAAAATGGCCCCCTGATCAATGTCATTATTTTAATGTGCTGCCAAAGCAACTTGAAGCTCTTTCAGTATAGTTCTCCATATTAATTAATTACATTATTTCTTTATTACTTCTGTTTCCTTTATTTTCATAGTCAGTGGTGGAGTACATTTACTCAAGTGTCCTTGTAGGAAATAATTATACTTTGTATTACTACTTCATTTATCTGGCAGCTTTAGCTTCTAGTTACTTCAAATTCTGAATACAAAATATAATCAACTAATAATGTAACATTATAGATAAGCTACCCAGCAGTATGTAAGGTACATTGGGTATTATTTATTTATTTCTGCACTGTGGTATTGCAATGACTACCGTTGAATCCACTGTATTATCAGAACA
>NW_023339807.1:19443995-19481388 GCF_004916995.1 Morone saxatilis | reverse complement strand
CTTTCAATGTGCAGGTGATCCAAAACAAAAACAAACACACACACACATTTTGTCATACTGTGTGATACACTAACTTTGAATCAGTATAATGATTTGTGGATGGTAGGTTTTCTTTGTAAAAGTTTATATCAAAATTGCTGAATTGTTGTTGTCATTGTTCAAGTATTCTCACAGTTTTAGCCAAAAATTGACCTTAGTTTGGTAATTAAAAAAAGTAAACATAATATTTGAAACAAGAAGATGTAAAAAATCTGCAAGCTACACAAAGCAGGATGTGGCTTCAGTCAAGTTTCAGCTGAGGAGTTCTGTCTATGGTGCAAGATGCAAATTTGGCAATTTTTTTAACCAACAAAACAACAAAAATGTCAACTTTAGACTTCCAACACTTTCCTTGGTTCAAAATTCAAAATGCCAACTCATCAAAACATTTTGGGGTTAAACAGGCAGGTGAAACTTTTAACTGACTGAATATTAACACAGAGTCTCATCATTTATAATGCCACCACATTATACTCCTTGCAGCATTTTTTCCACTCAGTATCACTCACAATAATTTCACAGGAAGTCTCAGACTATAGTAAGATGGGGGATGGTTAGTCTGGTCATGTGACACAGTTCAGGAGTCTTGGAGGAAACAAGGGGGTGGGGGGACGGAGGAGTGCTCTGTCACACAGATTTTCACAACCAGCACAAGAAGCAGCACTTGAGCTACTACTGCTGTGGGGATGTTTGCTTGAGAGGGAATGTTACACAATGCTTTGAACACTCAAGGTAGGCATCCTGTGTTCTCATTCGGTCCGTTATGCATCTGAGTGCTAAGCATTATGCAATGTACTATGCTCTTTTTCTTTTCTTTTTTTAGGGCTTTACATAGACCATTTTTGCTTATTTGATTTGTGATTATAGCAGAGCTGTAACCAATTCCACAAACTCTTGTTTGAAATACACACTTGACTTGCATGGCAAATAGGAACCTCTCACATTACCTTCAGTTCACTGAAGGTTCCTAATTCAAGCATCTAGTCTCTCAGTCTCCAAGGCAAAGTCCTCTCAGGGGCTGTATTTTTTTTTTCTAAGCCAGAGTGACTGTCCCTGATTAACTTTCCGAGACCCTTGGGAACTGTTAGTGCAGTGCTATTGGATACAGCTGTGACCAGGTCTGCTCCAGTAGGGTACACAACTTTGCCTTCCCATGCAGCTGCTCATAAACTAGATTACAGTTTAATTAAAAAACAGTAGCATTTTTTCTTCATCATATTAAACTATAATGCTTTCTGGGGCAAACAAATGCAAAATCTTCTCTTTGTCTAATAAAATAAACCAGCTTCTTCTTACTGGCAGTGTTATAGTTCTCCTTAGTCATGTCAATGAAACAAATAATACACTGACAAAAGTAATGATGTCAACATTATCAGAATAGATAAAGCGTATCAGTACTTTTCTTTATTATAGGGAAGCCACACCTGCATGAGGTGTGAGAGCTAACTTTAATCTTCCAAAGGCAGATTTTCTGAGCATGCATGCACCTTTTGGCAACAAACCTGCTCTTTATTCATAATGGTAGACACAATGACACCTGGGAAATGCCCTGCAGACTGAGAGCACCTTTAAACTAGTTGCTTAGAGAAACTTTTAAGCTAGTCAGTGGACTCAAAGTGAATATTTGCCTGACGAAATCCCTACATCGGATGTCACTCCTTCGTTGAATGCAGCAATTCTGTAATTTTAAAATTACGAGATAAAAAATCTTTAATATTTTATCTAAAGTGCAGCCCAGCTATTTACATACCAAATGCGACTTTGTGGTAATGGTTCTTTCCCTACCTCTGTTGCAGTCAAGACAGAGGCCTCAGCGATGGAGAAAGGTGGTCTAGCAAAGACAAAAGGTATAAATTGCAGTGGTTCTTATTGTAAATATAACAGAATTGTGATCCTTTCAAAGATCAATAACGTTTTGGAGTAATGTGATGAATTTGCTTTACAGATGATAAACCAGACATTAAGGACCTGAGAAGCAAAGTCAAGCTTCCACCCATCAACAAGCCCAGCCCGCCTCCCGTCAAAGACAAACCCAACAAGGTTTTACCCAAGTGAGTTCATGCCAGAGCATCTCTGATGTTGTCTCACAGCTTATCTCCATGCAAACCTATTAAAGACTTACTAGAGAGTATGTCTTCCAACTTGGGGACATGAATAGTGATTAATTTGTAACCTTTCTAAAGCCAAAGGACTTTAGGAAATGTCAGGAACACTTTCTCCTTTGGTCTGGCACCGGGAGCGGCGCCTTTAGATGTTAAAGGTTTTGGTTGCCGCCACCGGTTGCCATGGTGTCCTTTAAGAAGAATGCCAGGATGCCCGACCTTTAGCGGCTCAGTGGAAACTCGGGATGAGTCAGATCGGGCCTAAACAGACGAGAGCAGCCCATTTCCTGTTTCCTGAGTAAAACTCACACAAACAGGCACACACACAGAACTGAGAAAACAAAAACGTCCCTGTCCTGAGGGGGCTGCTAATGGAGAACAAGCTTTTTCTGAAAATTGTTTCCAAGCAAGTGGGCTTGGAAGGGATACCTTTCCAGCTTCCTTAAGAATCCTTCTTAATGTGTAAAAAGCTCTATCTTCTAGGCCTTTTTACGTCAAGGCTGATTATTTATAAACACCGTATCAGATCTAACCAATGCATACAAGTTATGCAGTTGAGTTGTGACCCCTGGAGATCTGCCATTGCTGTATATATACACTGTGAAGGTCAAACATACACCAGGCCAAAATAAGACATACAAAGAGACATAAAGACTGTAGCTACCATGCTCTGCACCTGCAACCCACCAGAGTTTAGGAAACTGGAAACCACAGTCTTTTTTTCTTTTGAGAATGTGAACAACAGCCTGTGCACCAGTTTCCTTTCACCAAAGATGTTAGGAGACATTTTTGATAAATCCACCTCTTGTTCTCTATTTATTATTAACGTCAATCAAAGTTGACATCAATTTAAATCCTAACATTATACTCTTATTTTCAATAGAACCAATGGCGATGTGGCTCCCGTTTCACCAAAACAACCGGAGGAGAAAGAGGCCGACCAGTTCGATGGAGTGGATTTGCAGACTGAAAAGCTGAGTCATCCTACAGCAAACAGAGCCAAACCCCCACAGAGGAGACCACCATCAGGCCTGGTCGCAGCAATCCATGTTAGTGACAGACTTGATTTATCACTTTTTTTGGACAAATTTTGCCTTGCTTGAAATCTGAACAATAGAAGTGAGGACTTACATAATGAACACTTCACTGACTCATACTCGATAAACCACAAGGGTAGTGCCAACTACCTTTTCTGTAGATGACCTTTGCACCTTAAACTATCATTGCAACAATGAAGCAACTCCCTTCTTTATCTTGTGCATACTTGTCAGGTAAAGGTAAGGTTTGCAATACAGTGGAGCAAGATAGAGTTTCTTAAAATGAAAGACATTTAGTAGTGCCTTGCATTTCTAGGTCCATTTTGTTATTTGGTGGTGTTTGCTTTGCTGCAGGTCATATATCCATGTCAAGTTATTTCCAGTGCAACTTGTAATTGAATAACGGTAAATGTTTCCCAACCTATACCATGAGTGGTAAATGTTAGAAAAAGGTTTTTTTTAGGCCGTACTAGTTTTCTAGCCTCACCCATTTTGCACTACGGTTTAGCAGTCATAAAAGAGAATTCCTAGCAAGAGGGGAAGAGATAACAATGTCTGCACTTGCACATCTGCCTAGATGTGTTTGAGCAAGAGAAAAGTCCCTAGTGATAGACACATTCCAGTTTTCATGAATTGCTCACATACCAACATTACACCAACAGCAACAAGTTCTGGCATGATTTCTAGGGCTTTTTTAAAAAGTAATTTCTAGGAAATATGGAATGAATTCCTTAAGGTATCGTTTGTAAATGGCAACCACAAAAGACAGCCCTAGGTGTTAAGCCAACATTGGAGAATGAGAGTTCTTAAGGTAGATTGTAAGGTATGATTATTAGCCATGTTTGCCATTAAGGCTTGGCATTCATGCTCCTTTACAGGCGGCCCAGAGTGCCACTAACCAGACAGAACCAGCAAAAAAGTTCCAGACAGAGAAATTACCTGGCTGGCAAAAGGTTTGTGACATTTCACTTAGATGACAAAATATTTTGGCATAAAGTTAATGAAATTTGCTGGTATGCATAATGTCATGCAAAGCCACCTATTTCATTGCAGGGTACAGAAAATCTCCTGCCATCGCCCGCAAAGCCTGATCATCCACCCAAGACGCCGCCTCCGGTTCGACCAGCACCACCCAAAGTTGTTGTGGATGGCAGAACTGTGACGCATAAAGAAGAGCCAACTGTGGAAAGCCTGCAGGTTGAGATCAAAGAGCTGAGGATGGCTCTGGAGCTGCTACAGACGCGACATGAGTGAGTACTAAAGCTGCCGTATTTTTCTAAAATCTTTTCGCCTTGAAACACATAAAGCAGTGTTTCTCTTTTTACACTGTGTTCCACCTCAGGAAATATTAGGCTCTCCCATACAGTATTCACAGGCCGACCCTATTCAGCTACAGACAGTTCATGCAGGAGGCGAGTTTATTCCTAAAAAGATTATTTATTTTTGACGGTTGTTGAATCCTGAATGGAACCAGTTAAAGAACCAGAGCTAATTTGATCTGCAGTTCTCTAATAGTTCCCATTCGGAGCCACGATTGAAGTGTTTTGGAACAATTCATTTTATCTCTGCTCACTATCTCACCACATTTTAGCTTGTAACCAATCACAGATGTTTGTGCGCATTACATGCATGAACGATACTGAAACAGAAATATTAAAAGGAAATATGAAACTTATTTTAAGAAGGCGTAGACGGACTGTCCAATCCCAAATTAATTTCTGGTGTTGTTTGTGGACACTGGCACACACAGGAAATGACTAATCAAAACCAAAGGGAGCAATTCAAGCTGTGTACTAAACACGAGTGCTCTATCGGGAAAAAAAATAACTGGACTGAACAACGTTTAGATCTTCTGCTTCTCGTCTCTTTGATTTGCTTTTAATATGAAATATCACAGAGGCCTGTTCGGTGAGAATGTGTGGAGTGCAAGACACATGATTTCCTGGCCACTGAGCTTGTGATTTCAACCACAGTAGCGTTAAAATGTGAATCTACAGAGAGACGTATATTAAAAAAGCATAATTCCTTTTTTGCTTAGTAGCATGGTATTTAAAAATATACATCCGCTTAAAGCACCTACAGTACACACCCACAGTCCACCCACGCAGTTGCTTTCACTCTTGTTGCCTGATTAGACTTGACATCTCCCTCACTCAACTGTTAGTTTTGTTGCACTGTTGAAGTGCACTATTTCTTACTCAGTGCTGACTTTTATATGGTAATGTCTGTTGCCGTTAATCAAGCTACAGACCCTTATGAAGTTATCATCTTAAGTTTAAGAATGTAAGTGCGTTTTTCGTTCATCATGGTTAGAGTGCCAAAAACTATGAGAGCGGTGAGAATGAACCAAAACAGAAATTTAAAAACGGGACATCATTACCAAACAATTAATGACTTGAAACTCAATAAAGCTCCATAAAGCTGAGGGGAGATGCAGATTCAGGTGATCATTTTCTGTATGTTCATCACTACGAGGGACCCTTTTTATATATTTATACATTGTTATGTAATATATTGTTATTATGAAAATAGTATACACTTTAAAGACATTCACGTTCCAATCCTCAAAGGACAATAAGACAATTTATTTTTCACTTCTAGAGATTAATTAGAGTGATTAGGATTGAGTCCATTTCTGTTTTGAGATCATTCAGCCTCACTACAAACAATTCAAGTCACATACCTTCATTTATTTATTTGACTTGACTGGTAGTGTACATGGTGACCTATTTAGATAAACCCATGTCTGCAAACACTTTTTGTTTCTTTCTCCTTTGATCAGGCAAGACATGCAGGAAGTGAAAGACGAACTGAGGGAGGAGAGAAACAAACGACAGACACTGCAGGTCAGTGAGGCATGCCTCGAGTTTTGCATTCATTCGCACTTGCTGCCTGCTGCATACTGCCACAGGAAGGCATACAGAAGTTGTGGTTCCCAAGATCATGACTTCGGTGTAATTGATTGTGAAAATCTTTCCCATACAGGAGGAAGTGCAAGCCTTGAAGATGAAGCATTAATCCCAACGCAGACTGTGACTGGGCTGCCTGTCTGACACTGTGATAAGATAACAAGATGAACATTTTTCTGACTTGGAATGGGGATGGAGAAGACAAACAAGCTCTCCCAGTGCAGACTCATTAGTCAGGGCTAAAGTAGAAAACAGCTGGACATAAGATCAAGCTAATCTTGCACTGGACCGGAGAAACTTCTAAGAAGACTTTTAAATTATGTACTGTTAAAAGTTTTACATATTTGAATGCTGGAAATCACAAACATTGGTTCTAAGTGGGTTTAGCTTTGTTGCAAATGTATGTTTTACACTGTTCTGTTTCAACTGTCCCTTTTATTACCTTTATTATAGGTTTATTGTACTTTTAACATTTTACAATTAATGCCTCAGGCAAACATTTAATATATGCAGCTGTACATAGGAGGAAATATTGTGATGTCTTTTGCAAAGACGTAAAATATAGTTTTAAAGTCATCCAAAAGTGCATTGTTATCTGAATGTTAATACCTGAAATACAATTGTCGAAAACATTGGCTGACATGCAGGTGATTTTCTACACCAGATTGTAATGCTGCATCAATCCACTGGGAGGCACTGTATGACAAGTCTACATGAAGAGAAGTGCTAAACCTTTCAGTGAATGCTGGATTGTTTGAAATGACCTGGCACTAACGACCTCCCATTAGGAAAAAAAGGAGTAAATGTGTTAAGATTAAAGATTTAAGCAAAATGGCTGATGTTAATGGATAGTGCATGAAACAATCTTACAAAATTGCTGTTGAAATGCTTCAGGAGTTACACAGAGTTTGTCGAAAAGTCATCCAGTGTCACTCAGAGAAAAACTGACTCACTCTGAAAACTCTGAACATAGTGACTCATCGTGATGGATGTAAAGAATGTGTGAAGAGAATTAATGACAAATTCTTTACAGCCACCATAGGGAGAGCCATTTAACTTATTTGGACTGCGCCATCTTCAGCATTATACGCATAGAAACGGTTTTGGCTCCAAATGGTGGCGACTGTGGTAGTAGTGGTGGTGTGCTCCTGTCTAAGCCTACTAGCGTTGCCCACTGTAAAGCACATCTGGACGACATCTGGAGCTCATCAGGGACCGTGTGCTTCTGAAACTGCCATGGGAACATACTATTTTTAAAAACCTTGTTGAATAATGGTCATTAAGGGTACATTCCCTCTTGGACAAGGGGTGAAATAAATTAAACTAAACAAACAAAGGATTAGTTCATAGTGACATTTTCTGGGGGGGGGGGAGCCATTTCAGTTCTGGCCTGCAAACACAAGTGAAGATTTTACTTTTTCACTGACAGACCTCTAAAATATTTAGTAATGTCAATGATGATGGATGCTGCTGCGCTCCAATAAATTATAATACTTAAATATTTGACTCTCTACTGTAGGTCTCAGACTATGCTAACGCAGCACAGTGCACCATAATGTAGGAGGAATTTAAGACAAGTAAAGTGGAACTGTTTGGAGTACTGAAAACTGAGTGCTGAAAACTGAGGCAGTTTGGAGCTCAGAGGTCAAATACAAAAAAAACCCCTCTGAGTTAAAATTAGAAGTAGAGAAAGAGGAGCTGAACTGACAGAGAACAGTTCGTCTCTGTCAAAGAAAAGAGCTGGGCAGATGCAGGAACAAATGCATGACCTCATGGGAAATGGCAATAAATCTGCCGCATATTAAAAAATTCTGTTTTAATATGGAGACTTTTACCGAGGAGAATCAAAAAGCACTCCCAAAATACTGCATGTACCCTTAGAATGATATTTTTTGTGCAGTTTTTGACTCAAAAAGGTTTCTAACTTGGCTATTATGGTAAAATGTGATTAATTTAGCTATTTAAAGAAGTGGTTAAATAGCATTGATGCAGCTATATATGTTATTATTTGTAAAGGCCATTTCTGGAAACAGCCAAAAGACCACAAAAGACAGTCTGTGCTGCGCTCGTCTTTGAAGAGATCTTTCCCACGCCGTGTTGAGGTTGAGATTCATGGCTTTCCCCTAACTGGATTTCCCTCATGTTGGTGTTCACTTAATTTTACTGATGTATTGTTTCATAACTGCATAATTACCATGAGGCTAAAATATGTTGCTTCTAATTACATGTGATCATGATTACATCCTGTAAAATGGAAAAGACACTATTCGAACTACTGAATCGTGGGTATAGTAAAACATTATTTGGGTCCTATGATTTTTAGGTAGACGTCATTTTCAAGAGGTTTATACAAAAGATAATTACACAGCTACTTCAAAGAGTCCACACCATCAACGCCACTGATTTCTGAAAGCCTGTGACCACATGAGAGGCTTTTCCAAGACCTCAACAGAGAGGTCTTCAGTGTGGGCTCCATCTAAAAACAGAGTGGGGCCCCGAAGCAAACCTGAAGCCTGTCTGCTCCTCCAAAGTTTGCACTTCGAGGACGACTCCACGGAGGAAGTTCTTGGTCTGCCTCTATGTCCAACCAACAACCTTCCTCCAAGCAACATTGCATCAGCCTCACAGCACCGACTTAAGTTTCTGACTCCAGATTGGCCAACAGAAAGAATGTGGACACAGGCCATACACAGATGATTATTTAGTATATTTTCCCTTTCATATGGCTTTATTGACATGCCAAGAATTCATACCTCATACATAACTTGTGAATCACCAAACCACTAAAGTTTGACTTGTGATAATGTCCAGTACAAACATTTGCCCACTGTAGGCAATCCGTCAGGATTCTTTAAGTCGTTATTGGCAGCACAACAATATTTCAGTCCACCGACTCACGTGGAACACATTTGTTACGTGAATACTGAGTTGATATTGGCCATCAAAGCTCTGACCTCGTCCCTCCCTGCGAGCACACACCAGTCATAACACCAGAGTTTTGTAAGTGACGTTAATACACTCCCCCCAAAAACCACATTATACAGAGCCTGACACCAGCTATTATGTGCTATGTGTAGGCCATTTTCCTTGCAAGGCACCACAGACAACAAAAGGGAATATACTATCTAGTGAGAACCTTCTTTGTGTGGGCCGGTACTGGTTCCTGTGTGGCCATTCCTAAACAAACCTCCAATCAGGGAGTATACAATTTAGCAAATGGAGATGGCTCCTCTTATGAAATGTTTGTGATTAGCAGCACCATCATCCAGCTGAAACATTTCTCTAACCAAGCCAAATATGAAGTGTCTGAAGAAAATGTGAAAATGACTGTCTTGTGCGTGACAAAAGCCATAATGTGTTTCCCATGAAGCCAATATTACGGTATTAACAGTGCAATAATTATATAAATAGGCTGTGTACAGGATGAGTCATGTTTACATGCCAGATGCCAGTGTACAAACCACAAGCCCCCCACAAACAATGTCAACAACGTAGAAGGAAATATGCCACAAAATTATTAAAGCCCACATCAAAAGCATCAGAGAATGCCAAACAGTCAGGAGGGAAATTGAACTCAACAACAGGGGGAAAAAATCATTATTAATTACTGGTAACTTAATTATATTCACAATTGCTACCAATGCAAATACTTCACACATATTATTAACAGCATACAAGCAGAAAATGGCAGCTAGCATGAGAATAGAAATTAAGAACCAACTAATTTCAGCAGCGTAAGAGGAGAAACAGCAGCCAGCATATAAGTATGCAATTATAAGAGCAGAAAACAACAGCCAGCATACCGTTTATCAAATATAAGACAGAAACAAGCAGCCAGCATACTACAGTATCAATATAAGAGCAGAAACAACAGCCAGCATATAACAGTATCAATATAAGAGCAGAAAAGCAACACAGCATAATCAATATAAGAGCAGAAACAACAGCCAGCATATACAGTATCAAATATAAGAGCAGAAACAACAGCCAGCATATACAGTATCAATATAAGAGCAGAAACAACAGCCAGCATATACAGTATCAATATAAGAGCAGAAACAACAGCCAGCATATACAGTATCAATATAAGAGCAGAAACAAGCAGCCAGCATATACAGCATCCTTGCATGCTAACATTTGCTATTTATCACTAAACTCAAATTACAGCTGAGGCTGATAGGACAATTAGTTTTGTAGGTATTTGGTTGTAAATCAAAGTATTGACAATTTTGCCTGCATGGCTGCCAGTCAGAGGATCACCAAAGTTACTAGGATAAGTCTGGCAACCATGAATGTACAAAATTCTGTGCCAATCTAACATATTATTACGATCTAATAAGTACTTAAAACCAAAAATGTTAAATTGCTTCTGACACTAGAGGACCAGTCAGGAGATCTAGAGTCATAAGGATGCATCCTCTGTGAGCCAGGAAGTAGATGTTGAGAATTAGATAATAGCACTAACATGACTAACAATCTTTAAAATGTATTTGTAGGAATGTTTATACCAAATGTCATGGCAACCCCTCAGTTGTTGAAATACAGTCAGGATCAATGTGGTGGATAGAACAACTCACCATTCCTATGCAGAGCTAAAAAACATTGCCAAGCACACACAAACATCAACATAACACAGCTAATTCACAAAACACATGTCAGAATTAGCAGTACTTAGCCTGGTGCTGAGCGGGAAGCAGTTCTCAACAAGTGAAGGCAGGAAGTGGTCTGTATGGAGAGAAGTTGAGACCAACGGCGGGGGACGAGGGATGAAAATAATGGGTTTTTAATACATAAAACCGTCCTTATAGTAACACGACTGGACTTTCTGGTAATATGTTTGTCAATAAAACACAACAGAAGCAACAGTTGAACAAGTGAGCAAACAACATTTCCTTTGCAGAGGCAACCACAGACAATTCAAAAGGGAATATACTATCTAGTGAGAACCTTCTTTGTTGGGCCGGTACTGGTTCTGTGTGCCATTCCTTAACAAGACCTCCAATCAGGGAGTATACAATTTAGCAAATGGAGATGGCTTCTCTTATGAAATGTTTGTGATTAGCAGACCTATCAAAAATCCAGTAATGAAACCATTTCCTCACATTGCCAGCACAACAAAACATCAACATAACACAGCTATTCACAAACATCATGTCAGAATTAGCATACTTAGCCGTGGTGCTGAGCGTGAAGCAAGTTGTCAAACAATTGAAATGGCCAGAATGGTCTGTTAATGGAGATGAAGTAACCCAACCGCGGGGAGCGAGGGATTGAAAAGTAGATGGTTTTTATACATAAAACCGTCCTTATAGTAACACACTGACTTTCCTGGTAAGTATGTTTTGTCAATAAAAACTACAACAGAAGCAACAGTTGAAAACAAGTGACAACAACATTTTCCTTGACCAAGGCACCAACAAGACAACAAAAAAGGGAATATACTGATCTAATGTGATAACTTCTTTTGTGTGGGCCCCGGTACTTGGTTCCTGTGTGTCCAATGTCCTAGAACACAACCTCCTAATCAGGGAGTATTACAATTTAGCAAATGGAGATGGCTCTCTTATGGAAATGTTGTGATTAGCAGCACCATCATCCAGCTGAAACATTTCTCTGAACCAAAGCCAAATAGAAGTGCTGGAAGAAAATGTGAAAATTGACTGTTCTTGTGCTGACAAATAGCCATAATGTGTTTCCCATGAAGCCAATATTAACGAATCAGGTGCTGACAGTTTAAATGGACCGCCTTCACACAAAGGGTGTGCTTGATTTACGTTACGGCTGGAGTACTACCTGAACGCAGGGTTTTCCCTTTGGGAAGGAAATTACCAGACCTTTACTGTCGAAGGAGACTGTTATGGAGTTCCCACAAATTTTATTTAAAAAAACAAAACAAAAACTGTATTTCTAACCTTTTAACAAGAGACATTGTACAGAAATATCAAAAGACAAAGAGTGACCTTTCCATGAATCTTAATAGCAAATTTAGGCTCTCTCTTTATCTTGATTATAAATCCATGGCCCAAAGGTACGCAGAGAATGAGCACTGTTGTACGTTTTCTCTGACATTAAAGGCATTATGAAGAGAAACAACAGTCAATTATTTCAGCTTAATACTTGAATTCTGTAATTTCTGTTGGTGGAATTATCCCTGTAGACATGGATTTAATGTGATCATAAATTAAAGATGCCAATTTTAATTGTCTTTACATGCTCTATATGTGTAATCTGACAGCCCCAAATTGATTGATATGTGCTTGTTCAAACAATGTAATTTCCTTTAACAGTGAAAGTATCTTCTTGGAGAAAAATTTCCCCCACAAACTCACCAGTCCAGAGGAGAATTGTCCTTTCTGCAAACAAATAATCTTCATTGCAACGTACAGTACAGGCCTAAATACATTGTCCTTACATCTCCTTTTGACTTATTACATACATTAGCCTAGTTGTTGTGTGCTTCTTCATCATTAAGCGCCATACATTTTAATAGACAGGTTACTTCAAGTGTCCATCAGCTCCCACATTCATACTGCATCTTTTCCATATGGATTAATCAGTCTTTAAGACACCTCTTGGTTTAAAAGTTAAAAGTCAGTTAAACACAAACATTGCTACATAGGAAGTGCAATATCACAGTTCAGCTCTGTCAGAGCCAAGTATTGGCATAAGCATCACATCACTGTTGTCCTGTTTCCATGATGTTGCATTGTATCTAAAACAGGCTCTCGAGTCTTACAGGCTTCAGGGACATCTTGCCCACCCAAAGGTCTACGTCTGTCCTTCACAGAGCTCCCTTGAAGCCTTGTGTATCCTAGTAGTAATGCACTCTTCCAATAGTCCCTGTTCCCGACCCCAGGATATCAGGTTGGCCATTTCTCCAGATCTCACGAATGATACGTTCTCTCTCCTCCAGTCGCTGCGCCCGTTCCAGCTCCTCAGCTGAAGTAAATACGTTCACACTCAGTGTCCCATCTGATTGGCTGGTGTGATTACCAACAGGGATTTCTGTGCTGGGTAAAGGGATAGGTGCCTCTACATCATCCCCATCTTCATCTTCATCATCTTCACTCTCCTCGTCCTCCTCACTGATGTCCTTTAAGTGTTTCTTCTCAGGCGTGGAGGTTGAGGCGATGTTGGTCCGCGGCTTGCAGGAGATCCGGATGACCAGGAGGCAGAGCGTCAGCACCAGGCCGAAACACACTCCGAGCACAAAGTAAAGGCCGAAGCTCTCTGGGTTTGCTAAGAAAAGGACCAAAAAGAATAAAATCAGATGGAGTAAAATGTTGTTATTCATATTTTGAATAGAGTTCACTAAGGCAGTGCCATGGTGTGACTTACCCTTAATGTGTGCATATGCAGCTATGCTGTTGCTCAGGAGGTCCATTTCTTTTTTCTTCACATCCATGGTGATCTTCGCTCAGCTTTCTTCACGCCTGAAGAACGACAAAAGTATAACACGGCATATTAAATCTGACGTTTGTGTATAATGCAACTAGACACCATGTAATTGCTCTTCCAGGTGCTAAAAGTCTTTGAAATACTTCTCGAGCACCCTTCCTCCAGTGACACATTCTGTTCAGTGCCTGAATGTCAAACCCACTGACCACAGTACTTTTTCATACGGTTGGGATGAGGCCTCCAAGAGTCAAACAAAAGCCCCTCTGTGTCCTCCTAAAGTACTGCCTTCAATTGGGATCATCATAACGCATTTGGCACATGGCACTCTGCCTCTGCCATTCTCTCTGAACCCTAACAGCTCTCTATAAAAGAGGTCAAGAGTCAATTTCCCAAGTAGTCACAAAGGACTCCTTCCTGCCTGAAGGGACTCAATTTGTGAAGCCCAGACTAAAAGCCAGTGCGTTGTTGTCTTATTTGTATTGTTTGGACATCGTAACCCTGACATTTAAATTATCTGTCCTCCTCCTTTTTTCCTGTTGGTCCGAGGAGCTCTATTGTGTTTTTAACCGGCCTGCGTGCAGTCATGACTCCTAACACTCCCAAGGAAGTAGAACCTTTGGAGCCGCAGATGAGTTACAAGAACAGTTCATGTTCATTGTCCTTTGCAGTCTGGTTTTTGTTTTCAGTAATTATCTATATTCAGTCCTCTGTGTTACCTTCATGCTACCTCCTCTCTCAGCAGATTTTGTCTTCAGGAGAAACAAGCCTGTTTCTCATCTGAAAAAATCATTTATTGGACTTGCCACCACGGAACATTGAACCAGGGTCGTGTCTTTCTGCATTTCCTCCATTTACCTTCCCCAGCTCCCCTCCTCCCCCAACATGCTGCCCTTTCCTGCTGACTTTGGCTTTTTTTCTTCCACTTTGTGAACAATTTCCACCTCCCTAGCTTAATGACATCATGGTGTTGCACCATAACACACATAAGAGTGTTGATGGCAACAGAGGAGAGACCAGTTCAAAATAAAAGGAGGAGCCTTTCATGCTTCCAAGTCATGTTAGCGCCATTCTCCTTTAACATGTGCTTTGTGTTGTGGCTGGCTGTGGAAAAAACATTCTGTTCATGCGAAATGATGACGAACTCTGAAGCCGCCCCACTCTAACCTGAGTGCACTGCTTTCTGAGTTGAACCATATGTCAGTTTGCCTACACATGGATCATATGGATGTCCTCAAATTGCACAAACCACATGTTTGTGTTTGCATTTACCTTCAAATCGTACCCACTGATAACCTCAGACCCTGATTTTCATCACGAGAATGAGAATGATTTATGCAGCATTTGTGCTTATTTGTTGCTGCAGCTTTCAGTCAAATGCAAACATAAAACAACACATGTGTAAACCATATGTAATGTGGCCCACTAATAAACTTTAAACAAAGCAAAAATTATCCTGTTAAAGCAGAAGTAAACAGAAAGTAGAGCACAAATAAAGTATGAAACTTACCACAAAATTAAACTTTGGAGCACTTCCTCAGTCCCAGCTCATAGTGTAATGAGAAGTTGGAAAATGGATGCAAAATGATCACACTCCACTTCTCTCTCTCTCTCTCTCTCTCACTTGCTGCTGGATCAGGGACTGTGATCTTTGGTCCTCAGGCTAAACAGACAAGAGCAAACAAACACACACACAGACACACACACAGACGTCAAGCTACATTAGATCCAAACTCACTGAGGTGTCTGCAATGCAAACAACGACAGGCCTATTGCACGATACAGGAGAGGAAGGAACTGTGCTGTCTTGAGCTGTACACAGTAAATGCACAGTGACTGCAAAAACACAGGAATGTTCAGGCTGTATATTGCAATATGAAAAAGCAAAGCAAACAATATTTTAAAGGTCCTACTGAAAAAAATATTTTACCAAAGAACCAGAAGATATAGGCTATACCGCATTTGTTTCGGATTTGTCTAACTTCTTGGTAAAAACTGTATTACCAAAAATAATACACTTTTATTTTGTTCAGCAGGTTCCTGAATTTTAGGTTCCGACTGACTTACTGTAATTGTATTGGTGCAATGTCGGTGTTTGCATGAACTAGTTTGTTGCATAACTTCAGTACCAAAAGGGAGTGAACCAGCTGGGGGGGCAACGTTGTTAATCTTTACCTAGATTCATCTGTGATTTGAGCTCTTTGACTTTGTACATTAGTTACTCTATAAACTCTATATTAAAGCATGCAGTGCTGAGGTTACAGGACTACTACTATAGCCCAGTCATTTGCAGTCACCACAACTGCACCTATTACAGAGAGACAGTTAACATTAGCTATACTCCCCTCTTTTCGTGTATTGTGTAATAAACACAGTCACAGAGTGTGTGGGAGCTGCCGATGATTCAGCAGGTGTTGAACATGAATTAAAAAAAAAAGTCTGGCTTCAACTTTCCGAGTGGAAGCTAATTAGCCTAGCTTACAAGCTTACAAGCTTACACTTTCTGAGTGGGATGCCAAATTAACAGCACAATGGGAAAATGTTGAAGGGGCAGATGTGGACACATAGCCAGCCCTAAATGGACTTTTTGGGAAAGGGGAAAAAAGCTTCTTGTATCAATGTTCGCAGGCTATACAAGGCTATGATGTGCTACAGTCTGTCGTGCACCACAAAATCTGTCAGCTCTTATCCTCAGAAATCTGGCTTACAAGTTGTTTTGATGTCCAAAAACAGTTTTGTCCTTTTTTGAAAAATGGAGAAAAAAAAACATGCACAGTAACTGCATGTATCATTACAGTTTATATTCTCTCACATAAAAAGTAAGAAGAAATAAAATTTCAGTTTGACTCTAAAGCAGGAGGAAAACAGAATAGGGGGAACAAAACATTCAAGTGTTCCTGCTACACCAAAGTCCCTTTAGGTCTCTAGCAACTCACACCGCAACACAATCTTTCTAAAATCCTACAACAAGAACCCTAGAATCACTTTCCTTTTACTCAATAAAACCCCTTTACATGCCAGGTGGGGGATCGAGAGCTGTTAAAAATGCTGCGCTGTGAAGTTTTCTAACTTGTAGGCCTGTTTAGGAAAAAGCTCCTCTGCCAGCTGCAGTTGGTTTAGCAAAGCCTCTGTGCTTTCCAGGGCAGATTTTGATCTTGCTGACTCTTGGCAGATCCTATGTACACTACAGAGCGCCTGACTGAGACAGCGCTCGGGGGCTAAGTGACAGAGCGGTCACTATAGCAACATGCTTTCCAGGCCGCCCCCTCGGTCCCCACGGGAGCAAGACGATGGGCCTTTTGTTTCTGCAGTGCGCCATAGGGATGGACCTACGCGTTGTCTTCCTGTCGAGCTTCCTTCCTTTCTTTTCAATTATGAACAAGTTCATCGCCTCCCCCCCACAGAGACTAATCCCTCCCTACTAATGGGATCTATTCATCATTATCCAAGCAGAGCTGAGGAACATGGGATTTCAATGAGATATTTTGTTTTTGTCTCAAGGGTAATAAAGCGAACGGCTCGAATGACTACAGCCGTTCTCCTAGCCAAGGTCAAAGCTAATGACTGGACACCTACAGTACAGTAACTGGCCCCTTCTCACACTGGAATGCAGCAAACCTGAGCTTCATCAGGACTTAGGCATCTGTTACTGGTGGTTAATGACAACTGGAGACCTGTTTAAAGCCTATCTAAACACTAATTATCCTGCCCTGTTGTTTTGTTGTGTTTTTGTTTCACCCCAAGAAGGAAATTATTAACAGACCTCCTCCTCCCCAGCTATGTACTATCCCATGATTCAACTTTCAGTAATTTTCTCCAAGTGACCCAATTTGCTTTTCTATTGCAGATGTTGCCCTACCCTACAGCCTTGAAAATGAAATCTTAATTATAACAAAGGAGTCATGCATTAGTGATTTGATGTCTCATTTAGTCATATCATGTTTTACTCAGGCTTAAGTTGCATTATAAAGCCCCCATGTAAATATTATGACTAAAAACAGCAGTCCTCAAATTATGGCTCCTGACATAATCATAATCTCTTGACATATTCAGATATTGACAATAACCATGACAGCTTAACACAAAGTAGCAATTACAATTGCATTTAGTGATTTCATTACTTTGGATAGGACCAGGATGGCCATGCACTTTGGCATAAATCAAATAAACAAACAATCAAACAAAGCTTTTTACTTCTCACACTCCAAACTGCAACTTTTGTGGAGTGACGAATTGTGGGAGCCTTCACACCAACTGTTCTGCCATATAGGTGAGAATATCTCAAGAATCAGGACACCATATGGTGTTATTGCAAACCTCAACAAGTATTTCAATGCAACTGTGTTGTCTTTTAATACAAGCTTTTAAAGTTATAATAGTTATATAATTATCAAAAAAGAGTCAAATGCATAAAAAAACATATAAGACAGCTAAAATGTAATTTTCCAATGATCTAGCCAAACCTTTGGCAGCACGTGCCTTTGTGCCACGTCTGAGCTCCTGTGACGTTAATGTTTAGTCCTATTTTTTATCCCTGCTAGCTTATCATTTGCTCTTTCCTGGCCTCATATCCTGAGGTCAAAGACTCAGGCATCCCCTTCCTGAGTCCTTTGCACGCTGCTGACTATTAAATAATCACTTAACCCATCCTGATATGACTTCAACTGTGTGGGAAACATGTCTTCATGTCTTTATCTCATATTAAACCAAAACAAAATATAATCCCAGTAACAAATGATAAAGGTTGCAACTAACTCAGCTAATTCTTCCCAAAATCTGTCCATCAGCGGAGTTATTTATATGTGAAGTCACTGCAGAAAATGTGCTCAGACTGAAGCCAGCATAAACACAGCATGGTGTGGTGTTGCAGCCTGAGAAGAGGTCAAACATTATTTCTGACTGAGCATTGTTTGCTTTGGTTTGGATGGAGGAGCTGAGTAAAAAAAAAAACTCCAAACTATCATGTAGTGTGATATTTTTGTTGTCATCCACTTGGAGACCACATTGGTCCATCCTTTGTCCCTTTCCGCAGGAACAACATCCCGGTT
Organism: Morone saxatilis; assembly: GCF_004916995.1. Taxonomy (NCBI): domain Eukaryota; kingdom Metazoa; phylum Chordata; class Actinopteri; family Moronidae; genus Morone; species Morone saxatilis. Next base: position 19,462,858 of record NW_023339807.1, on the reverse strand, counting down.
AAAGCCCTCCTTCAGCATCACTGCTATTGTCTAAGATAAGTATGTTAAGACAGAATGACTGAGCTGAGATGTCAACTGGGTGATTTATTAGCTACCTCCTAACAGGGGCAGACCTCCAAAGCAAAAGTTTGTCACAGAATAGAAGCACTTTTCCCTAGATACTTCACCAGTAATGCTTGTTTCATAAGCCATCCAACCACAATACTCCTCTTTCACAATGAAGAAATCATGTCAAAGTCATAACCCCTTCAGTGGAAATTATGCAGGGAGTCAAGCCACATTTGATTTATACACAGAAGATGAAACGGTCAGATTACACAAGGGAGTGAGTCGGTGTTATTTACTCATTGTAATGACACACGCCGAACCGCAGAGGGGAAGACATATTTTTAATACCTTGAATTTCTGTGCAGCCGCAACAATTCCTGGCACAACGGACGGTCTTTCTGCGGTTCGCCTGGGACAAAGCTTCAGAGACTGAAAACTGCCAGATTTAAATTTAATCACATTTCATTGTTTTTAAAGTCCACACACAGGCTGTCTCTTGTGAGGGAGATCACAGAAGCTGTTGTAAATTAGAATTTATAGCATCTTACATAGTATTCTTGCTCTTGATTATGTTCATTTAAAAGTTCCTTCTTTGATTCTGCGGCTGCTACTGAAAAGAAAATCAAGTCTGGTCTTAATGATGCACAGCATCAAACAAACCATTCTGGGTAATTTATTCACTATTTTCAGCTTGCGGAGCACATTCTGAAACGCTGTGTGTCCCCCTTAGCTAAATATACTAATCAAAGCTCAGTTTCAGTTATTCCCTCACACATGAGGAAATTTCTTTCAGTGGACGATAAAAGGTTAACAGTACCCTTCAAACTGCCAAAGAATCTGAAACTGTATCACAAAAGTGTCTGCTGGATGTCTCTACGAGCAATTTATCACACACCTGTAATCAAGCCAGAAAACTGTCTCCAAGTCCTAAAACATAATGGAACTTCAAGCTACCCCCAAAACAGCAGAGGTGCAGGCGATCACTTTCCACCCGATAAACAGAAACACTGTCCAAACCGAGATCCTTGTTCACAATGTCTGTGAAAGCATTCATGAACGTCCACAGGGTGAAGGTAATTTCTCCACAGTGAGCTTTCTTCATATCCAAGAAGGTTGCAAAGGACATTTCTGGAGAAAGTAAGCGTGCATTTCTTCCCAGTTGCTCTTGACATGAAGATCTTGGGTTTCAAGCTGTGCGAACTGTTAGTGCTGCTTCCACTATGTCAAGGCCTGCCAGAGGATCTGACTGAGAGGAAAACTGTTGCATTTGGAAACAAGACAGGCATGTGGTTGCCATCAAGACAGGGACCTGGAGCACCAGGTGAGGTTGACCTCAAACTGACCTGGAGCAGAGAGTATTGGCATTACTTTTATAGTTTGTTTTACTCTTGTACTTGAAGAGTTAAACAGACCACAGAAAATAAAATATTGCACATACAATTAACACACAGGTAACACTTCTCCTGGTGTGTCAGAAATACCAGCTGTGCCACTGTAATATTTGTTTGGATCTGATCTGAGAAAAACAACAAGGCTTGCAGTGTGAATGTAGCTTAAATTAAACATGAAACCCCCCCCCCCATCTAACACTTTCTGTAGGTAAAAACAGACAAACATATTTTAAATCATGTTTGACCCTAGTCTGAACTACAGTGTGCCGCCAGAAACAAATGCAAATGCAAAGTTAGAACTTGCCCGACTTTTATTAAGTTTTCTTCTTGAGTGGGTCTTAGCTAGAAATAAATTTTGATTTTGATCCAGACCTGTATTGTTTGTGCAACATTCAAACATTTTTGTTCCATTAGACGATTCGATCTTATCCAAAGTTCTTAAGTATGGCTGAGTGTTTGATATAGAGCTGAAAGAAAGCTTTGTTTTTTTCATGTGTTGATGTATTTGGCTTTGGGCATGTACTTTTTTTGACATAGACTCAATGAACAACAGCTTTTCTGTTGAGGACAAAAAACTTTTCCAGGAGTAAACACAGAATCAAACCAGTCAGGCATTGTTGGCCAATTATTATTATATTATTTGACTTGACACTGCACTTTTCAACAAGGGCAGGATTATAAATTCAACATGACTCAGTTTGCCAGTGTGACGCCAGCTTGCCTCAGAGTAACTGCAACCCTTGCCTCAGTGAATCCCTGTGTATCCTTGTGTCATAAAAAGTGAACCACAGTGCACTGCTTGTCCAGTGAGTGGCATTTTTTGTGGGCTATGGCAGGTAATAGGAGGGTAATGGAGATATGGGACTGAGCTGGGGGTAAGGGCAAGTGGTTAATAGCACCCAGATGTGTTCCTGATGTGAAGCAAAGCTTTACTATGTAAATCAAGAAGAGATATCCTATGTACCATCTTCATACTGACGTTATCACGGTACCAATCAAGCAAATCAAGCAGTGCTCATGGCAGTAGGAGGCCACAGTGGAACCACAGCTGTGTGTGTGTTTGCGGACATAGTTTATTTGTGTGTGTATAGCATCTGTCTGTGTATGTTCCTGTATGTTTAAAATTGATTCATATGAACATTCCTCTATGATTCTCTAAAGCGGGGTGGGCTTTAGATCATCCTAAGCTCAGAGCTCCAAAAATAGAGCTATGATCTCACCCTTTTCATTGATCTGGGCCACCATCCAACAGAACGCCAGCGCCACATACTGTGTCAATTATGGACCCTATGGATTACTCTGTGACACAAAACACGTGTTTGCCCTTTATATGATTGGGTCTGTAGCATTTACTCTACAGCGGTCATGGTGCAGCTCCAAGAGATTTAGAGGAACATTTAGAGTTAAAAGTGTAAAAGTCAAGGCTGTTGCCTGTTTTTAGATATTACTTACTTACTTACCTTTATTAGCAATCAGTAGTAATTACAACAACATAATTATCATGGTGCTCCTTGAATTACAGTGGTATCATATTTTTACAAGAGGGATAAGTAAATACACCCCTCAGAGCCTCAATGTCTACTGAAAAGTTTGTTACCACATAGGAAGATGATGTAGAGGTAAAATTAATGCTTTGTCATTTGGTTTTTGTCGCTAAGGAATTAAATATCCTATACGGTTGTAAGCTTGTTGGGTTGGAGCATTGGTGCAATTTGGTTCCAAAACAAGAGTACAGTCTAGAAAAAAAGAGATCTCAGTGCTGTTTTTGGTTCTGATCCTCTAGGACTTCCTAGAAATGTTTTTTTTTTCTGATTGTCTATTTAATACTGCCTCCAGACTGTGACTAACTAATCTTGGCTCAACTCTCATTTGCTAATATTGTTTGACACAACAAACATACCAACTATACATGAGGTTCTTGTCTGTTGCATCATGTCTGACCAAATATTAACATACAATTTAAACAAAAAAAACAAAAAGCCCACCACTTATGTGCAAGTTCAAGTAAATTTTTGTGTGTGTTTTAGTTTCTGTGTGTCCCCCTTCGTATGTGTGTGTATGTGTGTGCGCATCCGAGATATGAGTGTAAGCTTAGGCAAACCCACTGGACTTAGCTTGTCAAACATCTGCCCGAGCCTAAACAGGGGAGTGTCTTGACCAGTGAAGCTCCTACTAGAGAGCAATAAGCCCTGAGCCCTGGAAGACATCAGTGGTTGATGGGAGCTTTGCTAAACACAGTTTGTGAGACACGTCATTCATCAAACTGCCTTTTCTATTACTCTAAAATATCCTCTCGGTTGCTTAATGTTAGTGAGATTAAAGCTGTGGTAGGCAGAGTATAAGTTCTTGTCATTTATATCTTCATGTATATTGATAATGTCACCATTCATATATGGCCAGCAAGTTTATGACATCATCAAAGAGAACAACTGTTCTGAGTAAAACCTTGCTGCTATCTATAAACTCTCCCATCTGATAACCATAGTACTGAATATGAGGCAAGGGGGTTGTAATCTGCAACTGCATTACTAGATGGCACAAAATAACAGTGGCTCTTTAAATAAAAATAAAAAAACATTTGCATTGGTTGAAAAATAACAGCAGCAGCAGCAGAATCAGTTGGACATAAAGAGCAGTAGTACTGCTGCCACCACTCTGTTATGGATGCTTCAAAGAGATCAACTGATGATCAGCTGATCCGGGTAACAATAATGGCTCCATGTCATTGGCCAAATGTGCACCATGAAATTTTTTTTATCACAGTAGTTTTAACTTTTCCTACATTCATTTGTCCTGATATGACTGTTTTTGGTCAACAGTAGAGCCCAATCAAAGTTGTAGGTCAGTTAAGGTCAGTATGATTTAGTGTAAAACTGAACTATTATTATCTGCCAAAACACAGATTGCTGTGTGTGTGTGTGTGTGTGTGTGTGTGTGTGTGCAGTGAGCCACTGCTACAGTACAAATGATCTGACTAAACTGATACCATGTTTAGCTAGCCTTGAAGAGTTTGGGAAAAGAGAGTGAACATGATAGCAGAGCTGCATCATGAAATCATAACTCATTTTAATTTATGTATGTTGAAGCTTTTCCATTTACTCTGTCTACCATTTCCTGTTGGACTAGCTTTTCTGCACCATGCTACAATGCAGAAACTGACCAACCAACAGTGAACTCTTTATGCAGATTTTTTTCTGCGTGTCCAAGTAATACTGGGACATAAGAGAGACATTATACTGTATGTATATACATTAAGACTTAAATTGCTGAACTTGCAAACTACTTCGCTGTTATTGCTGTGGTCTACAACAATCCAGGATAATTAATGTTTTAATATAATAGTGCTCTCCTTAAGCCATACACTAAATGAGAAACTGAAAATTAAAGAAGCTGCTCTTTACATGTGACCAGGACAATATCCACTTTAGGGAGATATTTTTTGCTGATCATTATCGTGATAAACATTACCTTTCTTGCCAGAGGTTGTATTTATTTCCTTTCACTGGGTAAAGCTGTCTATGCTAGGCTTCTTTTGACTTATCTCAGCTTTGTGTGGGCTGAAACTTTCTGTATCTCCCTTACACAAATTGGTACCCTGGGAGCTTAGACAGTCCAAATCAGAGTCTGACCTCTGACCTCTGGGTAAATAGAGTAAGTTAACAACCATTCTCAGATAAGACAGGCCAACTGATAAGGGAGTCAGCGGGGTTTTGGGAAAAGGAAAGTCTGCTGGCATAGAATAGCTCGGAGAGGTCATACAGAAGTCAACTCTTCTCAGCTAGCCTTGAAGGGGTTACTTAACTAATATAAGCATCCACACTCATCCTATGGAAGGTTATCTGATTGACTGGAGGAGGCACAGCTAAAGTGCTGCCAGCCCACTCAGATAGTGTAAATTAATGGAGACCCCTGAGAACAGCCCAGCCCTATCCAGCCTCCACCCATCACCTCGCTTTCTCCCTGATAAGAGGTGCGGACCACAGTCCAGTGGAGAGAAAGAGAGCTTTGGAAGCTGAAACATGTGGTTAGCTGCTGTCCTGCATGAGCTCATGTAAAAAAGGGCAACAGCTGAAAAAGAAATAGAGCCATATGCACCATGTGTATACTTTTCATGGCACATTTTTGAGATCTCCCACCTCAGTTGTCTCTGATTACATGACGTGTGCTCTTTCTGGCCTCACGAAAAATACAAAAAGCGACAGGATGTTTGCTTTGATTGTAGCAAGGTAACAACTAATTAATCGCCACAAGGTTAGCCAATAATGTGCAGCTGCACAGGAAAGCCATACCCAGGCTCTCCTGTCCCGTCTCAGCTGTAAGTGCTGCATCAGCTCCTCTTTGGCAGTGGTTCACAGAATATACGCTGAAAACATGTCACTGCTTGGATGGATGTGGATATTTAGCTTAGTCCAGGACTGATTATGCCAAAAACATAATGCTATACTGTAATAAGATAATAGGTTATTACTATAAAAACAACATGCATAAAAAACAGCTTTATCGAGTTGTTTACTCTGTTGTTATCAAAAACTCCTTCACTTCTTTGTCATTTAACCACAGTTTATCAGAATATAAACAATCACACAAGGAACTCATATTTCCTGTTAAATAAAAACTTACTAGAGCTGCTGTGATGAGAAACCAGATATCAAACTTTATAGCCCATGGAAGTTTTCCCAAACCCACTCACCTCTAAACAAGCCTGCCAAAGTAACGTTTTAGTTCACATGAGATGCAGAGAATTAAAACCACAGACGCTCTCAACTGCAGAAAAACCTGATCCATCCTAAAAGTTCAGTTACAGAAGAGATGTGGTTCACTGGGGTTTCTATGGTAATGCACATACACTGAAATAAACTCACCAGTCTGTGATGACAAGAAATGTCCCTCTGAATCTGTTCAGTCCACACAGAAAGCTTCAGGCAAACTGCAAATTTCTGCCCTCTTTCCCTCCAAATTTTGAAAAACAACACAGCATTACAAGCAGTCCTGACTGCTTTCAGTTCATTCCCTGTTGCTGGTGTGTTCACGTCCTGAAGAGCGTGTGTGTTTGTCTGCCTGAGCGTGTGTGTGTACAGAGTCTGGGGAAGAGGTGGTAACTTCCTCTCAAAGTTGGAGACGGAGTGAGTAACAGAGTTTTCTCTCTCCCGGCTCCAATCCACAAGAAGCAGGAAAAGCTGTCATACTATCCCCCTTTTCAGACGGAAAAAAAGAGGAACAGCCTAAAAAGGGCAAGCTCGGGGAAGAGGGGAGGGAGGAAAGTGGTTGTGTGTGTGTGTGGGTCTAGTGTGTGTGTGGTGGGGTGTGATGTGGTGTGGGGGGGGGACTTGCCCTCTGTTGTTAAGGAAACCGGCAGCAAGCAACTCCAGGGAAATTTGCTCAAGTTTTTCCATACAGTCCAGTGTGACAGGAAAACAACATCAACAAAGAAACAATACTGTGGATGTTGTGTGATGTTGCTCTGTAAATCTTAAGTGAATAGCCTGTCATTTTTTGAAATTATTGGCTTTCTTGCAGAGAGTTAGAGTTAAAAGATCAATACCACTTTCACATCATACTAAATATGAAGCTAGATAGCTTAGCTTAGCATAGCAATGCTAACTGTATTAGCCTATATTTATCAGACAGATGTAAAATCTTCTCTTACAACTCATAGAAAGAAGGCAAATGAGCAAATTTCCCCAAATGTCAAACTATTTTATTATGCATACATTTAGAAGTGCATTTATTCTGCTTCTGTTGGGAAAAAAAAAAAAAATAAATAAATAAAAAATAAAGTCTATTAAAATACCAAAACATATTTACCCCCTGGTGATATTACTCATAATTATATACACAATACACTGTTTAATGCAATATAAACTGCAATGTGCTGACAGAAAGTGTCGTAAGCACTTCCTCAGAATGCATGAAGTTGAAGATGATGCTTACAATATGATGAAGAATCTCCTAGGTTTTATGTTGCTTTATATTTTAAATGTCAATTCAGAAATGTTATGAGCATTTGCAACTTATTACTGGAGTCACGTTCCACCCAGAACTGCAGTGCACAGCTATAATGAGAAGGCTATATGGCTTTGGTGAAAGCAGCCTCACACAAAACATGGTAAACATGTAATCACAATAATATGTCAACTCCCATGCTGAAGGAGTTGACATACTAATTGCTAACAGCTGCGAGCTACATGAAAAAAAACTCTTCTGGTAGATTGCATCAATGATCAACCGCACGACTAGAGCAACAATAACGTTGTTTTATAAGTCACATATATTCGAGTTCACAGCACACACTCTGAACTTGTGCTTGTCATATTTTGCAACCAGCTCAACGTTTACTCAACTTTAAGAGCCGTGTACCATCCCAGTGGGCTCAGCTGTAAATCTTCGTGGCCACCAAGCTTCGTCTTCACCAAATTTTATTAAAGCCATGCGCTGGGGAGGGCATAATGACATTTTTCATTAGTGTTACTCTGACTCTTCATAGGAAAAATAGGGAAGAAAAAGCTGAGAGCAGTGAAATCAAGGGCTCATTTTATTCTTTCAAAGGGTCAACATTAGAGCAGAGCTGTTATTGTGCTACACCCTGCTGGGGCTTGAAAGAACATCTTGGTCCGGATCCCACATATTTCTCTCAGTAACCCACTTGCTAACCTGAGCAGCCAGCATATGAGCAGCCACAAAAACTTGTGATACACTCACTTCAGTTGAAATTGCATTGCATATTGCACCCATTGGGGTTTCAGGCCCATCACTCCAAATCAAATATCCTCCCACTGCTTCTTTTTCAAATTTCAGCTTTTCCCTATCCCCTCATTGAAACAAATCCTGGATGCAAACAAAACAAAAAGAAACGCAGAAGGCACCTCTCCAATATCTTTCCCTGTCAGCTCAATCAATGAAGAGGAGGTGCAGGGGCTAGAGCAAGGGGTTTCGGAAAAGGTTTTGTCCCTTTAGTGCCAGAATTTAAAAGTTTCTCTGAGCTGCATCAGTGATCACATTCCTGCCTAGATCTCCTCATGGCTGGCAGATGTCCACCTGTCCCTGGGGCTGATTTATACTCCAGCACTGGGTTGGTCTGAAGAGGGTGGATAAGTTAACGGTAAGGGAATGGAGAGAGACAGGGGAATGAAAAGGAGAAGAAGAAGAAGAAGAAGAAGAAGAAGAAGAAGAAGAAGAAGGAAGAATATGCAAGCAAGAGAGAGAGGAGGTGAAAATTATACTTAAAGGGAAATGAGAGCAGTCTAATTACAGGGCACCTATGCCTTTCAAGGAGGACTTTTCTTGGATCACGTCAGACAAACCTGAGCATGCCAGTGTGGTGTTCAATGTAAATACACAGTATATCATGATAATCTGTTGCAGAGGCGGAAACAGGGAAGGATACGTGGCTGATGACCGGGGAGGGTCTTTCTGCAGGTGGGGAAGGATGAAATAAGCAGTGAAGGTGTGTGTGTGTGTGTGGAGACAGGAGGGTGGGGGGGGGTTTGAACAAGATAGCACTCGTTCTTAGAGGCTGCTGCCGGGGTGAAGCGAGGTGATATGCTCCAAACAGGTTTCATAGGAACAAAAGCTAACTATTGTCTTTAACCTACATTAATATTTGCAGTGCGTTTCATGAGAGAGCCGCCTCACCCACTCATTTTCCAAAGGTTGCCACACAGAGCCTTTGTTGGTGATCTGCTCTGTAGGGAGGCTGTGTAAATGAATAGTGCATGGAAACCTCTGATGTAAGGCTGAGTTTGGTTGGTAAGGGTAGATCACAAAGTAAAGAAATCAAGAAAGGAAACGTTTGAACTTGAGACACTGTCAACATTTTTGAAGTGCAAACTTAGTGCCATCCATTTAGAGGAAAGCTGTGATTTTTCAAGAAAGCCAATAATCTGATAATTGACATGGAAGTATAATAATTAAAGCTGTGTCTTCCTTGCAGAAACCTCAGAGGAAAAAAAAACACCACCCATGGATGACTCATCTGTACACCGAACACTGAAATAAAATATCCTAGGAGGGCGCCATATGAGAATTAGGATTGTTCTTTCCTAAATCAAAAACATACTGAGATATCAAACAGCAAACATATGTTGCTAAGAGCTTTAGCTTGCGTCAATAGACAAATAACATGGAGAAACAGACAGAATGAGTGAAGACAAAGGAAAGAGGAGGGATAACATTGTCTTTGTCATTTTCTTAGTGTAGGTTATCATCAAGCTTGTCAAACACTGGCATTCACAAACTGCTCATTAAAACTTCCTGGCAAACCTGTAGATGGATCTAGTCAAGGTATATACCTTCAGGTACTCTCCACACCCTGTTTCCAGTGCATGAAAACACATGTCTTTGTCTTTGGCCCCCGGTGCCCCCCCATAAAAAAGCACACTGGAGTCATCTGCCAGCAGTAGCTTCTTTATGGGAGAGATGGGATCCCAGAGCAGGGAGCTCTTGTGCACAGGGCTTGTTTTGTGATCATAAGTCTGATCTCTGTCCTGCTGTGATTTTCCACTCCCTCTGCATGCATAAATAATAAATCACATGCACATATGTAGGCACATGTATAGAGACATACAAGTAGATGCTGTATTCTATCCTTAGTGTTCCATACACCTACATCCTCCTTAATAACAAGCTTAAAGCATCAGTTCACACCCATTATTAAAAAGATATTTTCTTACTTACTTCCAGTGGCTCAGGTATTGGTCTCAGAGCGTTCTGTTTCCACCCCTAAATGTGAATCCAATTTTAAATGTGGTGCTGAAAAATCTCTTAAGGAAATAATGACCTCATAAAGACCTGGTCACACCTGTAATGACCACTGCAACAAGGACTCAGCCTTGATACTTGGGGCACAACTCTACCAGGTGAGCTACCAGGGCAAACCATCCTTGCAAAATTTTTAAAGCTTGGTGACACACGGACTACTCGCATTGCCAGTTGGTGAACTACTGTAGCTGATGAGCTAACTGCTAAAATGCTAGCAGCCTGTACGGTGCCATGTATTGCCCCCTGATATTTTGTTCTTGGGGTTAAACATTATTTAATTTAATATAATGAAGTGTTTAGTTTGTTGCCAACAGACATTGATTCGTCTTGTTACTATAGGCACACCATTGCTCTTTTGTGGAACAGTTTAAATATCCCATAGATGGCAAAATATAGGTGCATTTCAGCCAATAATCTACAATGGCTTCCTGTCCTGTCAAAACTTGCTATTGGTCAATGGTAAACTTGAACGTCACATAAAAAAATTGTGTGGATTTATTTAATTTGCTGTTGACTTTTTCAAATACTACTCACAGTACAGTATATCATATTGTCCAATATCTAAGTTTAAACATGTTACGAAGTATTAAGTATTAAGAATTTAATACCTCACTTCCGGCACACCCATGCAGTCTGCTGAATAGAAAGGAGATTAACGGAGAGGTCTGTTTGGTATTAGGCGAGAAGCCTGGGACAGGAAATGGTCCAGGGCTTCACAGAGACGGTCCATCCACGGAACAGGCAGTGGTCTGACCACCTTGAGGGCTAGAATAAGGCCGTAGTGTTCACCCTTGACCCCAGGCCCATTCTGTCACTCAACACAGAGGGGGTTACAAAGTTTGCAAAAATCGAGGAGACGTTAAGGGATGAGATTACATAAACATCTCAACACTCCCTGCCTCCTCAGTTATACAGTATAGTTTCCCTTCCTCCCTACCTCCTCTCCAACTCTTCCACTTTTCGGCTCAGTTCATGACAGTGAATTGCGAAAAAGCTCTGAGGATCCAAACCCTCTGAACCTCTCACATTCCTCCTGCTCAGCTTATCGTGATGATGATCCTGGTGTCGAGTTAGTTGCTATTAACATGAGTGGGGTTTCATTTATTTAAAATGGTGAGCATTCCTTGCAAAATATGAGACACTGTGTCTGCGGTCTTGTGCTCTATTATTTACCTGTTGCGGTGACAGGAATGTAAGCCTTGTCTACCATTGCACGTGTCATCTGGTTTTTTCGCCCTGCTAGCAAAAACACAAAAGGCCCTATCTTAAAGCACAGTGGTTTTGTCTTGGTCATCTCTTGGGGCGTTACTGTAAGAAACATGGCGATTCAACATGGTGGACATGAAAGGGGAGCAGCAGCGTCTGTATATAACAACAGCATATTCTACGGTAACGGAAACCCAACGATTCCTAAATTGAGGTGATAATACCTTAATAGGTTATTATATTCAATTTCTGCCAATAGATCCTCCTACATATTACACACTGGCCCTTTAAAAACTACTGGATGGATTGTCACAAAATTTTGTGAATGACTTTGGTGATCCCCTCACTTCTTCTCTAGCGTTGCTAACATTTGTGGTTAAGAGTGAAATGTCTCAGCAGCTGTTGGATTCCAGTGCAGACCTTCATGGCATTCATATCAAGGACTAAAAACTAAATAGAAGGGTAAATCTTTTATTAGTAGAAGTGGGGGTGCCAATGCAGGGGGCCCTGGCAAAAGAAAAAAGAAAAAAAGAAAGTACAATCCTGTTGGTTAGTATTACAAACCATTGTGCAGTGTTTTGGCGTCTGCTTTAAACACATTAATCTGTTACTCAAAGTAGACTTGACTGTGTATCATATTTCATTGTTTAGGCGCTACACGCCCCCCCACCAACACAATCACTTACATTGTTTAACGCAGGGCTGTTGTTGCTCTGATTTCCCTCTTAGTTTTGTTAAATGTAGTGAAACAAATGCAACTTCAAATTACACAAGTGCATATGTTGATTCAAAAGAGGACTGGCATATCACCTAAACAATGTTTCTATTTCTGGAGCTGCACATCTGAACAATATTACAAAGACTGCGCAGAAGGCCACGACTGAAACGCCTCTTTTACAGACCAGTCTTCCTTTGCATATTTAAGAACAGCTCTTTGTGTGCATGCAAGTATGTACTACATGGAAACTATGTGACTGGCCAACTTCCTTTGCCAGCCTTGAAGTGTTGGATATAGAGGATATAGCGGTAAAGCCCTGCAGTGGATTCCTCTATAAGCTTGGATTAGGTCTGAAACAACAGCTTTATTAACAGCCAGTCACATTAATTCACTGTCAGTCTGCCTAGAGCACAGAGAGAGTCACATCGAGTGGAGAGAAAAACGGTCAGCTGCAGTCCGAGATAATGAATAATTATTTCCACCTCTGGCCACTTTTGCCAGCAGCACCACTCCTAGCAACACCAAAATTCCCTCTCTGTTTACACATGAGGCATAATGATGGGCTTTCTTTTACAGTGAACTGTAAAAGATGTTAAGTATATACCCCAAAATAAACACGAACAATGTTGTACTGTGTTTATGGCTTCCTTCATGAAATTGTTGGAACTTGATTGGTGGCGCTCGGCCACTGAAGCACTAGTTTCCATTTTGAGATAGAGAACGAAACTCTGGAGCTGTTCAAAATCCATACTTTTTCAATCATAAGTGAAAAAACATCCAGAATATAAATCATTTTATAACAATGGACCATTATTCCTAGAAGAGATGGAGTTGTGTGTCGTCCAGGCTGATGTAGATCCTCCTCGCCTAGAAAAAACACATGATTTAAAATACTAGAAACTAAAAACTATTCATAACTTATGCAAAACTTTATTTGAAGTTTCATATGACACATGACACTTTTCGGTGGCTCTATTGGACATCACTGAAATGAAAAATTGAGCTGCCAAGGCCGGAAAATTGCAGCCAGCATGTTTCAAAGATTACAGCTGTTTTTACAGAACAGCAGACAATATCATGGGGCATAACCACGGCCACTAACACTTACATAGTATCAAATTTGAGGCTGACACTAAAAACAGCAAGAGTAGTGATTATGGTTTGATAAAGGCATCAATCCCAGAGCAAGCTGGAGCCAGTTTGGTTGTCTCTCCTGCACACACACAGACAAACACACACATACAGACAGCGATATAGAGGAAAAGGGAGAGCAGCTGTTGACTGTCAAAATGATAATGTCATTGGTTCAGAATATTCTGCTTCTTTGGCCCACTCCTACGATCCGTAACCCTGCCACCACCCATGACCTGGCCTCTGGTCCTGCATTGCCTCTTTGTTAGCTCCAACATTACAAAAAAATACACTTTCCAAACACATTTTGATGGATGGATTCGAAAGAAAAAGAAAAAGAAAATGACAAATCTATGAATGTACGACTGGCCAAGAAAGAAAAACAGAAAGAAAAAATGGACAAAAACAAGAGCACTGATTTCTCTGCTGGCCTTTGACATCCTTTCTCTTAAATTAATTAACTTCATGAAATGTCAGATCACACAGGGAGGTCATCATTAGCCTGACACACATGCAGGAGTACTACTGACTGAATTGTCAGGTCAGGAGGTGAAAATTATCCCAATTCTCTCACACTGACGTCAGAATGTACTGCATATTTTAGATACAGCTGTATACAAAATGTTCACAAGCCCTCACACAACTGTCTCCACTGATGTCCAGGTACCAGTACCCTGTTTGAACACCACACATATTGCAAGGGGAAGCTTCAGAGTGCAGTGTAGGTGCTGCAGGGCTTTTCAGAGGTACCAATTTGGTTTACACATAAACAATTTAAGCCAATTTACAAGACTGCAATTGCAGCCTGTTTCGAATACTTAACTGTTTGTGGTCCGCGGTGACCAAGGATAAGGGTAACACTTTTATAAATAAAAGACAGATTAGAAGCATCTTGTGTCTTTATCAATATGGAAATTATTTGTTGATGTTAATAATACGTTAATGCTTCAAAAATCATTTCTGAATGTTAAACTGTTGCACTGGACTGGCCTCCACATGTTTCACCAATTTATTATAAATGAGGTGTTAACAAATTTGTTACACATCTGGTAAACATTTGTACCAATAAAGCAGCTAGTCCAAAAGTCGCAACTCCACATTACACAAACAAGAGGGTTTTCTTATCCATTTATAATTCTGTCTTTATGATCTTCTTGAATTAATTAATTCAAAATTCAAAATTATTATTAAAATTAAAATTACTGTAGCATACATTTTACAACTACATACTATAAACATCTCTAAACCACCTTAAATTCAGGTTTCCTATTCAATTTCCCGTAATAAGACTTATTAAAGTGTGGTAGGATTAATTTATAGAAATTTATATTTGTTAGTACCATTATTTTGTTCAAAGCATGACTTTCAGGTCTTCTGCTGTCATGACCAGTGTACTTTATCTTAGGTTATCATCAAAGGATTTTATATTTTATGGGGCCCACTGGAAGAGCAATGCCTCCAGGTTGACAAGTTCTCTGAAAAATAATATAATACAACTTGTTTGGCTTCACAATTAAAGAGTCACTTGTTTAAATGCGGTGACCCTGCTCGAGGCTCTGGCCTAAAATCCCGTAAGCCAGTCATCAATTCATTCTGGCAAATGTCTTTTTAGCTGTAAAGGTCTTATGATGATGCAGATCTAATGGCACAAACAGACTTTAAATGACTGACTCGTTTTTTTCTTCATAAAGAGAGAGACATCAATTTTCTTTTGCTTGCATAGCTGTGTGCACAAGGGGGTCAATCAGTTCAATCCGAAGCAAGCTATCACAGAAGGAAAAACGGTGGCAGTGAGATTTTAAAATGTCTGACTTCGAAAACATACAATATTTCTACCTGCATTCACCCTGCCAGTCTCTCCCTCTGGCCAATAGTCACCCTTCTGGGACTCAACCTGCCAATCAGATGCCAAATAAATCCACACAGGCCCTTCCTCTGTGAGCCTGAGCCTCCATGATATATATCCCTCAACCACAAGTTTCCCAAAGGATGCCCAGCCTTATAGTCATCCCCTTTATAAAAACAGCCACTCCTATCCTTATATATATATACACACACAGGGTGACAGATAGACTTTTCAGAATTGAGCTTGAACTATCCCACAGACATGGACTAAAATACAAGCCCTTGCTGGTATTCATGACTGCTGAGAACAAGTTGTAGTAAAACATCAAGCACAAATGTGGGGTAGGCCATCTTTTTGGCTGTAAACCACAAGCAATTGTACAGCCATGGGAGCACAGCACTCTTAAAAGCCTGCACATAATGACATAGAAACTGGCATTAATAATATGTCAACAAACAATCTGTTTCCAATTATGCTTTTCCCACAGTGAAGGGCTGCTATGAATATGAAGATGCCCCACACACCAGGCTGTACGGTGCACATGTATGTGCAAGTGTATGATTGTGTGTCTGTGACAGTTTTTAAGCTGTGTAACCCCTAGGCATGGCTATATACATTTCAGTTTATGCACATGCAAGTGTATACCATTTACATATGCGTCGAAATGTGTGTATATAAATTATGTGTGTCCAATGATGCAAGCCAGAGCCATTAGATGCAGTCTTTCTTTTCCTCCCTCTCATTAAGGTGGAGCCCGGAGGAGTGTGCTGGAGGAGTGTAATCAAGATAATAACACGGCTGCACAGACAGCTGCTGATGGGGACTGCAGAGCTGAGCCAGGTTGGAAGTCAACACTGCTGAAAGTCAGAGTGCAGGTTTACTTGACAGCACATTGTGAGGACAGGAACTAACAGGCCAGGAGACAGGAGAGAGAGCAGATGTGAAAGGTGGATGAAGTGGTGCCTCTGCAAACACAAGTTTTTGTGCATGTATAAAGGAATACTCCAGCTTTCTCCTTCACTGAGGATGGCAGCTGTAGTCGGCTTAGAATCGCAACAATGAATAGTTACAATGAATCACAATAATGACAAAGACTCACAGCAAAAGAACACTGAAAATTATATTTATCCATATCAATACTAAAGATCCAGCTATAAACTTTTCAGAGCCAGGTTTCAAGCCTGATCACTCCTTCCGATTTAAGTGTAAATTGGAAGGCTCATATGTCCACATGCACTCATGCGCACCAACATCACAATCTTGCACACACAAAAACACCCACCAACAACATAATAATTACAGTAGTCCACACCCACATCAGTCGCTCACTTTTTAGCCTCTGAATCACTCGGGCATCTGCTTCCTGTTTGCCCCCACCCCAGAAGCTTAAGCCCCATGTAATCGTTCAACACCATTGCACTTCCTTTCCTTGCCTCTGTCCCTCTATCCTGCTGTCCCCCTCTGTGGGGAACTGTTGACTCATGGTTGACTAAATCAACAGTTTCGGGTTAGAGGCATCCATCTGGACTGTGGTCACCACTGTGGCCTGCTGGTCATTTACCTCTTCACCGGAACAAACCCCTGCAGTTATAGTCAACACGCACTGACACTTGTGATAACAAGCTGAGCCGCTTTTCATTGGAAAACAAGCACTCTGACACCATCGCACAGTCGGCAGAGCAAAATGGTGTCAAAAAGTGAATGAGCGGCTTGTAATTGTGCCAGAACAAGTTTGTCACAAGTTCTGTTTTCAAGACCCGAGGGTTTTTTGGGAAGCATTTGTCCTTCCATGGTCTGTTCTCAGAGAACTTCTTTAGCCTGCAGATAAGTGTGACCTTCCTTTCTTCAGACAGAAATGAAAGAACAGCAGGAAATTTGTTTGGTTGCAAGCCATTGGCTGCATGTCAGAGTGAAGGAGCTCACAAAAATGTTCATCTGTCAGCATCTAGTCTTGATCTTCGCTGCATGCATTCACACCTTTTCGAGTTAGCAGCTAAAGTACTTAAAAATAATTTCCTCCCCCCTATGAGGAGCCGGAGCAAGAGCTGACATGTACAGGACAAATCTCATCTTTTTTGTGCACAGTCAACCCATATCAAAGCACCCTCTTACTGTAAGATATTGCTTCCTTCAGGCGCAGCCCAGAATATATTACTGTCATTTAAAATGTAGTGCTACTGAGTTCATGAACCATTTGTTCTTAGCATGTCTGTAGCACAGAGAAATTATATATTTATGGAGATATACAATGTAGAGACTTATCTTCAAGGCTCAAATATCAACCTGAGTGATTTATGAAATGTACAATTATGAAATCTCTGAGGAGTCAGAACTCTGCAGACACAGCACTGCATGAACAGCCAAAAAATCCACCCTGACGATCTCTGCTGAATGCTTTCCGCAGCCATTATTTTTTGATAATGGCTCTCTTCAAGCACACTGAATATATCAACACCTGAGAGTTCAGGGAGTGTAGTAAGTGAACCCTGCTTGTATGAAAGTGCGTGTGATGTGTGCATGAATATAAGTGTGCTTATGAATGCAGCACACACGCACGCACACACAGTGTGCGTGCGTGTGTGTGTGCTGCATTGCATTTTTCAGCTCTCCCATGACAGGGGAATGCAGAAACATGACTCCCTTGGAGTGGAAACCATCTGCCTCACTTGTAATCAGCTTGTGCAGTGTCAGGGTGTTTACATTGAGGCTGCATGCTTGGAAAAAAACAAACGGGCAAGACTTCATAAATCAGTTTCCTGTTCAAGCCCCCAGAGTTTATGCGGACACAGCATAGTACAATGCTTATCACTGATGAAATGAGTGACACGCAATCTGGGAAACAGCCAAAATGCCTTGCCCAAATGCAAAAGCTGCTCAAATTACTGGTTCTTTTAGGTGTTCTTGTGTTTTTCACGTTTGTGGATAGATATAAGGTGAAGATTATGTTAAATGTTTAACATCATCTCATCCCCACTCTGAGCATATCTAATTTTTGCTTCATTGGTTAAAACGTAACAAACACGTCTTCTGAGAGAATGAAATTCCAGCGCTGCAGCTGTGGCTTTGGACTACAAAGCAAGCAGGGCAAGACTGCGTGATTCCCCCCAAGATATTTCACCTCTCTCCCAGCACATAGTTTCCCCCACTTGCTTTCTCCTGGATCCACTCTGATGAGCCGCAGCATTAGTTGTAACATGAGGATGAAGCCAGTGTATAAACGGGAAATTAAATGGATGGACTGAAATGTGCCTTCAGCGTCCAAGAATAATGACTATACCATGAACATTCCTCTATATGTATTCCAAACCAAACAGTTCCCCCTGATTAGGTTTCTGTATTTAATTCTAATTAGATAAAAAAAGATCTTTCATTTAATACAATATGTGTAGATTTCATTTTTCAAATTCTAGTCGCCTTGTCAGCTTCCAAATGTTCTCCATATGAACTCAAACACATTTCTTACACAAACTTAAAATGAAAAGAGTGTTCTTGGTCAACACCAATGTGTATTTACAGCATTCTTAGCTCCGGTTGACTCATTGTTGAGTCATCTTCAGGCGTCCAGAAATAGAATCAACGACTGTTTGGTTGGACAGTACAGTATAGGGGGTAATGTTTAGCCTGGAGGCTCGTCGAGGCCAGAAGTGCAATCCGGAGAGCATGATTGCTGAGTTCACCCCAGGACATATGAGTGGGGAAAATAAACTATTACGGGCTCACAAAGTATTCACTGGAAGCAATAGGGCAGTGAGTGTGTGTGTGTGTG
>NW_023339807.1:19424395-19443973 GCF_004916995.1 Morone saxatilis | reverse complement strand
AGAGAGAGAGAAAGAAAGAGATGATGCATGCAAGTGTGTAGTGGGAACAATAAACACAGCTTGAAGCCCTGAACTCTAAACCACAGGCTGTTATGCCAGTTTTAATACATATTGGAGCATAAACACAGCTGACACCTTGTCAAAGTTGAAAGAAATTTGACTTATTTGATTCCACTAACATGTTGATTGAGGGAGGCACCAGTAAAGCAGATACAATATTGCAAATATTTACGCCTATAAATGTGTACACCAATACAGAAACTATTCATCTGATCTTCAGAAACAGGTTGGAGATGTTGCAGGTTCACACTGTCCTTTTTGAGGTATTTCTCCTCTCTATAACTAATCCGGCCTGGTCCCCTTTGCTGTCTGCATCCCTGCTGCTCCTCTTGATGGTCCAGGTGTTTGGAATAAAAGCCTCGTAACCTGCTGCTGTAGATGGTGGAGAGAGATCGGCTGGAGCCTAATAAATAACAGTCAGGCCCTCTTAAAGCCTATTTTACTGTACAGGAGATCATTTACAACGAAAGCACTGCAGCAAAAATGTAATCTGGGCTTTGGTGCAAAGCATTTTCACAGATGGAAGTTGCTATTGTGGTCAAAATGGACGTCCAGGTTTCATTATGAATTTGTGGAGTGACTTCAGACATTTCAGTTTCTGTTTCATTGCTGCCTTCAAATTCTTTACCAATCAAGGAGGGAATAGACAATTTTATTTGTACAGCACCTTTCAACAACAAGTTAATATTTAAAGATACAGTCTCGATTTAAAATAACTGAGAGTTGGAGTAAACCTGTACCATTGAAATGCTACCTAGCCTATTCAGTAATTTATGACAACAGTAGTATTTAAAAAGTTATTATTAGCTATAATTATTTGACACGCAGCAAGCCAGTACAAACATCTGGGAACTATACTGTTTATAGTGACAACCTGTGATGACACATTCACAGCCGACTGAGTCCTTTAATTTATGATAAATTCTGAAGATGATAGTATAGGCCAATTTTTATTGTTTTAATGTGGTAGTTCAGGTCTGACATCACTGACTTTTAATTGTTCTCCTTTGGCTCCACAAACAAATATTTCTGTTGAACTGGAAGACATTTTGGAGATCTAATCACTGATTTGTTCAATGCACTTACTGTAGTTTAATTACAATATGAATTGACAACAAAAAACTGTCTACGTCTAAATCAAACATGCAACAACAAAGGGCACTACAGAGTTTAAAGTGTTCCCTGGGTGGAAATGGCTTTTTTGGTATCTGAATTCAATTAACACAGGAAGAGATGTTATCTGTGTAATATTCAGGCTTCTGAAACTGTTCTTTTATCCATGTTATTTCAGTGTACTTCACACAGAACACTGTGCGTCACTTCCAGAAAAAATTAAATGATATAGCTTTGCTGCCACATTTTTCAAATACATTCATTTTCTCGAGGAAATGATAGCCTGTCGGGGATTTCAGCCGCTGCTGCCTTTTAAAAAGAGTGGTGTGCAAAAGGCAAAGCCCATTTTTAAAAAGGCATGAAAAGAGCAGGTCTTCATTTTCTAAATCTAAACAGAGCCAAAGTACACACCCTGTGTGTGCTGTAATTCATGCTGTAATCTATTCATGTCAGAATGGTAAATGGTTTTCAAACATCATAGACAGTGTGTGCTTCTTATGAATTATACATGTAACTCAGCTTGATGCATGTAAAGGAAGTGTTAACATTACTGTGATATTAGCAAAGTTTGACAGGAAACAGTATTACATCTTCAGATTGCAAAAATCCAACACATCCTGTCACAGACAGATGCAGAAAAACTAGTTCATGCATTTGTTATTTCTAGGCTGGATTACTGCAATTCCTTGTTATCAGGCCGGCCCAATAAATCCATTAAGACGCTACAGTTGATTCAGAATGCTGCAGCATGAGTACTGACAGGAACTACGAAAATAGATCATATTTCTCCTGTATTAGATTCTCTGCACTGGATCCCTGTAAAATACAGAATAGAATTTAAATTCCTCCTCCTCATTTCCAATCATGGTCATATCTTAAAAAGCTCATAGTACTGTATGACCCCACTAGAACACTGCGCTCTCTGAATGCAGAGCTACTTATGGTTCATATAGTCTCCAAAAGTAGAACAGGAGCGAGAGCCTTTAGCTACCAAGCTCCTCTCCTGTGACACCAGCTACTTTCTACTTCTACTGCTCTACAATTGTACTCTACAACAGTGGTTCCCAACCTTTTTTCCTTGAAACCCCCTTTGCCTGTGTCCAAGACAAGTCAGGCCCCCCCAACCCCAACCCCTACTCGCATACAAGCACTAAATAGCTTAATGAATTTAAATGTGGACCAAAAATATGTTTCAATTTGGATTATACAGAGTTTTGATTATCCAATTGGGTGTGTTATTGGGATTTTATAAATTTAATTTTTGTAAATAATAATTTTGGTAACCTCACAACCTCAGCAGACAAAGTCCTGCGCACCCCCTGTGATCTCTGGGGGGATCGCGAACCCCAGGTTGGGAACCACTGGTCTACAACATTTATTTAACAACCATAGTTACTAGTTACTTTTTGGATTCACATTTTACGTAAAACAGATAAGTTTAGAAAATACAGCACATTGTTTGGTTGGGGCGCCTTGTCACATTTCAGGTGTCTCTTGTTAGCAGTCCAGCCAAACAGACATTTCCACTCTTAAGTCCTCAGATGATTTCATTTACATCCCTCATTTAAAGGCCCAGAGAGGCAAAAATATTCAATATCATACAAAACGCACAGAACTTTGTTTTTTCTTCCTACCCTACCCTAATCATCTCACGACCCCTTAGATTTATGTTGGGACCCATCAGAGGAGGTCAGACCCCTATTAGGGAACCACTGTGCTTTACTACCTAAGTGTATGTAAAGTAGTTAAAACTACCGGCTGCAGCAGTAAAGTGCTGTTTGTACACAGATGAGTCCATATTGACAATCTATTATGTGACATAGTAAGATGAGAGTCAAGGACCATTTTCTGAGGACTTTTAGCTTTGATACTTTAAAGGACCAGTATGTATGGTTAAATGGCATAGTGGTGAAGTTGCACATTGCAACCAACTGAATACTGCTTACCTTCCAAGCATGTAGGACAAACTACAGTGGCCATGAAAAATGTGAAAGACCGTATCTAGAGCCAGTGTTTGTTTTGTCTTGGTGGTTCAACATGGCTGACTCCAAAGAAGAGGATCCACTCCCCCTGTAGATAAAAAAGCTCATTCTAACGTAACAAAAACACAACATTCCGTATTTTTTTTACTGAAATACAGTATTTTCACATTGTTTATTTATAAGTTTACTTAAGTAAAGAATACTTCTTCCACCACTAATGTACACACTGGTAACTGATTGGAGACTCAATGACCTGCCATGATTCCAGACTTATCCTTTTTCAACCAAACCTCCAAAATGATTAACAGCAACCACATGACCAAAAACTCAAACAGTCTGCTGAATAAGAACCACCAGGTAGCGGGCTCAGTACACCTCCAATCATAATATGTGCTGATGGAGACTCCAGTCTCCAGAGATGTGTTACATTCTATGACTGTATACAGCCCCACACAAAAATATGGATCTGCAAAGCAAACCAGCAGCCCGGATGGAACTGATCCCAAACCAAACCCCTGAGGAATTCACATCTGGGCCAGTATGTAGCCAGAGTTTGGTCCAGACTTGTTTCTTCTCCACGGGTGCCTGGCACCACTTGGGAAATCCTGGTTTGGTTTTAGTGAGTGGTACTCCACCCATGCCTCATTGGGGTTGAAGACACAACCGCATACATTGCACCCTGTATGAATGTTTGTCACCCAGTGTCTACTATAAGAACCACTGTGCACCCACTTCACCCTGACTGAGCGAGAATAGACCTGAGCAGTCAGTCAAGCATTACCCTGGGAAGCCTATAATGACTACCTCCAGCTCTATTTGGCTTTCTGTGGGAAGAGTGATGGCTCAGATAGAAACAGAAACAATAGGTGAAAAAAAAGATCTGTTGAAGGTGGGTTTTTGTTTTCTGTTCTTGAATTTCACTTCTTTTTTTCGTTCACGCAACAAAGTAAAAGAATGTGTGGTGCGGTTGTCAGTGCACATGGACAGAGTGCTCTAAGTTTGTGATCCAATGGCTGAAAATAAAAGCATGCATACCCAATAAAGGATATAATAATGAGCTAAATGAATGGTTGACACACTGGCAAGGTTTAAATTAAAGGACTATACCAACAATTCATCTACACGTTTCATTACTGCCAACAGTTTTAAAAATTCATGCTGTAGAGTTATCAACTCGAAACTTGCTGCAGATAGACAATTCATTTAAGAGTGTATATATTTTTGTCATCAATATTTTGAGTGGGAATGTAGTTGTAAATGCAGATTGTACTGAAACACACTTCTGTTAATTGATTTTCATACTGTGCGGGGAAATAACAGCTGGCTGGAACATCAGGAAACATTATTACATATTTTTCTAATTGTCAACAACCTCCATGACAGACAGAAACAACAACATGTTAATCTTACTCTGAAATCCATGTATGTGGGACTGTAATTCATTCTCACTGAATATGAGCTGGGCACTGTAGTTTTTAGAAAAACACTAATCAAACATGACTAAACAGTGTATTTGTTAGGAATTATTTTCAGGTATGAATTAATACACATTTGGTGCACCAGTGAGTATTTACAGCTCCAGGATGGTGTATGTTGGATTGACTCAAAATAATGTACACTGCCTATATTCATTACAATGAAGAAATTAGCTACTGCATCGATGTGGTTCACAGTTTTTGGACAACAAAGGAGGTCTGTGGCACAGAGGAATAAGTTAAATCAGGTTTGGATACACAGACAGTTGTTAGTAGGATCATTCATTTTAAGTTTTGAAGTTTTTGTGAAAATCCACCTGTAGGCTCTGTTACAGAACAGAGGCCACTGTGGTCCCGAATGGTGATTATAGGATAATGACACATGTATGAAGTCAGCTGCTTTAAAGACATTATTATTAGGTGACCTGATGACCTGCCAAAAGTAATGGTGTAGTGCTACAACCAAAAGAGTATTACATTTAGGAAAGGTGTGTTTTATTGCTTTTGATTTTAGCTTTTGATTTGCACAAGCAACAAGTCTTATTTCACCATTCAGAAGTATCAGCCTCGCTTCGAGGCATTGTGTACATGTAGAGAGATTTTATGCAATATTTAACTGTGAATTGCAGAAATTAAATCATAAAATCCCTCTTACTACAAACACTACTCAAATGGAAGAGACGTGCACTAACTCTCTCTCTTACTTAACCCATCTGCTTCATCCTGTGCTTTGATGTGTGTCTTAGAGATTAGACCGAGCTCTGAAGTTTGACTCTTTGATTGAAGAAAATATTTACAGCCCACATAGAGAGAAAGAGACATGTCTCAACCGCCCACACCAAAGCTCGCTTTTGAAGGGGCGGCAAGAGGAAATCGAAGGGCTGTTTGCCACTAACAGATACAGGATGAAGGAGTGAAAGACTCCTGAGAAGAAGAGGAGGAGGATGTGAGAGTCAGAATTTATTCAACATTTTGATAAATCTGGTATCTTTACTGGCATAATGATGAGCATAAAGCCTCGCGGTTTCGCAGCACAGTGCTAGTGGGCTTTATTTTCCTTCTCATTCTCATATGTCAAGTGAAATCACTTGATTTCTGTAAATGATTCAGTTGTTGAACGCCCACACGACTGAAGCCAAAACTCATGAAAATCCTCCTGAATGTGAATCTGACTATACATTGTTGAAGTGAAGAGGGCAATTCTACACTTGGGTGTTGAACTCAGTGGATAAAAGGCAAACTAGAAACCCCAAGGCAAAAGAATAAAAATCTCCTCTGTTCTGGTCAACAGCTGTCTGTGTCTAAATACGGCAGAAATGTTTAAAGAACGGCAGTCAGCTCCTGACATGACATTACATTTCACAACTCATTCCGTGAAGCAGATGGCCCATAAACAAAAACATAAGGACAAATAATTGCTACACGAAAGCACAGGTTATAATAACCAAGGTGTGAGGTGCTACAGAGGGTCATGTGGACAGCCCAGAGCATCAGTGGATGTGAGCTGTGAGTTTCCCTCCATCCAGGATATTGTCGGTGTGTCAGTAAAGCCCTGCAGGATCATGAGAGACCCTAACCATCCAAACCACGGACTGTTCCAGCTGCTGTTGTCTGGCAAGCAGCACAGCAGCCTGATGGCTCGGACCAGCAGGTTCCAGGACAGGTTTTTCCATCAGGCAACCAGGCTTATGAACAATGAACACTAACGGCCTGTCGTCTGTCTGATTGTCACAGAAAGGAATCTTGAACCAAATTATTATGGTACTAAATCACAGATATACCAACACTAACAGTCTATGGTCTTGCTTGCTGCTGTGAGGATGTACTTCTAGCTAAATGCTAATGTCAGCTGTGTAACATTTAGAAGGATTTATTGGCAGAAATGGAATATTATTCATAAGTATGTTTTCATTAGTGTTTATTGTGTTTTTTTTATCTACAGATGCCACTGTTGCTGCCTTGTTGAACCGCTATGATTCTACAGCAGCCCAGAAGGAACACACTAAACACTGGCTGTAGATAGGACCTTTCATGCATTTCATGTCTACCGTAGTATCTCCCTCGCACTTGGAAAGGGAGGCTGGAGCGAGTGGGTTGCAGTATGTAACTACACTGCTAGATGCCACTAAATCCTACACACTGGTCCTTTAAGTGAAATTTCATATTAGCATCAACCTTTACTTGAAGTACCAAAAGTACTCATTAAGCATAGTGGGCCATTTCAGAATAATGTATATTGTAGGGTTGGATTATAATTATTGAGGCATTAATGTGTTCATCCCTTTAATGTTGCAGTTTAAGGTCATTTGAATTACTTTGTATACTTTATATGCCGGGTAGCTCGTGAGTTTTGCGACAGGTTGCATGAATCTTAATCTATAATATTACATTATATTGTTTATATATATTATATTATTAATCTGAATCTCCAAAGTAATTTATCAAATAAATGTAGAGTGGAGTAAAAAGTACAATATTTCTCTCTGAAATGTGGTGGAGTAGCAGTAACAGAAAATGTATGTGATTTTATGTGTAACTGTAAATTATTCCACTCAAATGGAACTTTTATTTTCTCTTAGCCTTCATGTACATCCAAACCAAATAGAAACATCACTCTACACTGTCCATCAGGACAAGTACAATATCTGATTTAATAATGTGTCTCTACTGTTTATGTCTCCGTGTCTGAGAGAGAATGTGGTGTGAGCCCAAACATCATTAGACACACAGAGGTGCAGACAGACAGTTGAGTTTTCCCGAGATTTTCCACAGCATATATTAGCAGAGCTCCTGCAGTTTTCTCTCTGCTGACTGTGCTGAGTGGGGACAGCTGCGAGAGTCGTAATCACCATCGATGGACAAGCAGCTCTTTTCCCAAGCTAACACTCCCTCTTCCCACAAATGGTCAGTGTGGGATTGGCACGAGTGTGAGTGTATTTGGGGTTGTGCATTTTCACATTTCTGTTCACTCGTTTTCATTTGTAAGGCAGCTACAGTAAAGGGAACAAAAATATCAGATATGTTTATGACACAAATTACAATTTCCTGCACAAAAAGGTTCCAGAGGCCAGGAGCTTCAGTCCACATAAGACTGGTTCCATTATTCGCACTTGATTTTACATCACCTAAGTCTTGTTTTTTTAACGTATAAGAATACATTATCTCATCAGCCTTGATCGGAGGAGTGTCCTGTTTCACATAATGGTGACCCGTGGTGATCAAAATTTAACAGGAAATGATGCAGCACAGGGAGAAGATTTTAAACTATTATAATTATAACAGCCTACAAACAGCTAAAGAACAATATTTTCTTTACAACCTCCATGTCTAACAGTCACAAAGAAGAAGCAATTGAGGTGCATTTATATATTTTTTTTCTTAGGCTGCACATGTTTTGGGGCGATGAAGCTCTAAAAATTCAAACAAACTTTTGACTCCCATTTGGGACATTATCTGAAGTGTAATATGTAAGCATAAAATGATGATGTGATTGATATGGAATTGTTCCAATCTGAAAGGTATGTACAGCTCGAATAGAAAAAATACTTAAATACATAGATTTTCAAGGCCAAGTTTCTCTTCAGCATACTGTCAGATACCAGTTCACATGTAGGAGGGAGTGTATTGTTCAGCCTACTTGCTGCTCATTTAACAAAGGAAAGAAAAAACAACTCAGCAACACTTGCTGATTAACTGGAAGAATCTTTTTTTATTTCATCAACATGTTTCAGTGCAGTGCACCACATTGCTGATTTATTAATTCAATGCCTTTTTATTGCTGCCACCTATGTATCTGAATTAAGCACGCTAAAGAAGGGCTTAGTCTGAGACATTAGTGTACATTAAAAAAATTTCAGTTGCCTTTGTCTGTTTTGAACATCTGCATTACACCTAAAAAGAAGGGATGAGACAATATTTTCACATATATTCTCATAAAAGTAATCCAAGCGACATAATAAGGTGGGTGTTATGAGGCTAAAAGAACGCCTATGATACACACATTTTGCTACTTATTTTAAAGGCAGATTGAATAAAAATTCAAATTACAGTAGCTCCTTCCATAAATTTGTGAGTCTTAACGATGCCTGTTAAACATCATTCCAGTATGAACACTGTCGGCCCATACACACACATTCAAAACACACACATGCCTCCTTGTTCACCTAGTGGCGGGCTGCTCTCGTGGTGTTGACAGGGGAGACAAGGGCTCCCATTGACGGGGTCGCCCTCCTCCCCGTAGGACCAGATGTTTAGAGTTAGCGGGCAGTTTGAAAATGACACACTCATTCTTGCGCCATTTTGGATTTCCCACTTTGCCCTTGACGGACGGGTTGAGAAGGTGAAGAAAAATTAAAGGAGAAGAGGGAAATTCAGTCAGATGAAAGTTTTTTCAGTATGTAGTGGAAGAAGAATAGTTCAAAAATAGTAAAAGATGGGAAAAAAAATTGTCAGCAAACCTCCATTTCATTCTCCCTAATACTCCACCTTCAGCAGGCCTGGATCTTCTCATCGTCTTCCACTTGAGATTTATGCAAGAGCACGCTATTTTTCAACACCAAATAAAGCCATGTGTAGGTGAAATATTCAAGGACTGGACGGATCATCGCAACCCTTCTGCATCACATCAAATGCAAACACACTGAAGACTGATGACACAGTGCATGAATGTCCCAAGATGTCATCCTAAAAGAAACAAGACAAGAAACAGAGGTGTTTCATTCTCTCACAGAAACAGGACAAGGTCATGAGGAGACACAGAGCAGCTGTAAACAATCTCCTGCTACACACTGATGGGTTTCAGATGATTATGAGTAAGAGGGGTTATGCCCTGGGTCTGAATGGGGCTTTGGTAATAATATCTTCTGGTAAGATTCATGCCCACATTACATACTACACTGTTGATGTTGTAGAGTTATGTAGGAAGGACGATATCGGTCTCATGTCTGGCCCCAGCTCTGTACTTAACACACAGACATGCCAATGGTACGGATCTCCTCGTCTGACTGTTGGAAAGTAAGTAATTTTTCCAAAATGTCAGTTAATTAAGTCAAGTTTGCGTTCGCAGTTAAAAATATTATTGATTTCTATGAAATGGTACTCACTCAAACATTCGACACATTATGCTGAGAAAAATAATCAGTTCATCACAGGAAAACAATTATTATCTGTATTTGGTTAGTGTCCTTTGCAGTTCTCTGATCGCACTGCTGTAGGGCACACCATGTGTACAGTGCCACAACAAAGTCTCTGCTTCTGCTGGCACCAGTTTTACAACCTGAGTAAAGTCACTGTCTGTTACTCAATTAGGTCGCACCCTTTAATGTGGGAAGGAAAGGACTAGTGGTTGTGTTGCCTCGTTTGTTATATTGTCTTAAATGAAGGTATAATGTTAAGAGACCTTCACTGGAATGATGGAACATGAGCACTGATTTCAAAGTCACACGATATTAGTGAAGATAACGTGGCAGCATGTGACTGTAGTCAACTGAACTGCAAAGTAAATAAAAACAAGGATAAAACAAGGATATCTGTACACTTCACACAATTTATATGTTTTTGTGGTCACGCAATTGTTAACTATCCTTTTCAAATTTTCCATTTTATCATCTGTTTTAACAACACTTAAATACAAAGTGCACTTAAAATAAGTAAAGAAAGACCTTTAACAGATGTTTTCCCTCCTTGTTGCTCATATGGGGGCCGTATGCACATTCTGTTTTGAAGCCTGTTTTGTGGCCATGACAGCTTGCCAACAAAAATGAACTTAGTTTAACATGTCTGAGTGCAAATCATAAAGCTGCTAATCTCATCTTCTCTTCTCCTTTATGTGTCTTAAAAAAAGGCATCAATTGGAATCAAACGTAAATGCTTATTCAGTGCTCTGCCTCTTTAAATGGGATATAATATACTAGGTATTATCTAGTGACTGATCATTCTATCACACTTCAGAGCAGGATATCTTGATAACCACAGGATTGATACCAAATGTATTCTTAATATTCATTGTCCTTACAGGATAAACCACAGACCCCTAAACCTAAGTTGTTGATGACCCCTGAAACCTTCACTGTAACATCATCATTAGGATAAGATTTTAACATTTACAGAAGAAATATTGATATAATAAATCAATATAACAGGAATACTGGGAGAAGTGCTGAGCAAATTCATGCTCTTAAGGGGACACACTCTTGGTTATTAGGATTGTAATAAAATATTAACTGCACTTTAGTGAAGCTCTATTATCACTACTTTGTTTGGCACATTCAGGACTTTACTCTTACAAGGTTTAATGTTCATAGTGACCCCGAAGGGCCTTCACAAATATTTTTTTTTTGTCATTGAGAGTAGGCATTCCTCTTGTCTTTGCTTATTGTCTTTACTGAGGCAGTAAGAAGACAGTAGAGGCTAGACACTTGATGATCATTACACAGTAGAGGCACATGTCCAGATGTGGAACTTCACTAACCACTCAACTTCATGAAATCTGATGTTTAAACATTTCAGGGCTTAGATCATCTGATTTTCAAGTAGTCTATTCTCAGGCAGCCTGGAGAATATTATATATGTTATTCAGAGTTGTAAATAGTCACATGTTTCATTTCTTGCTCAAACACAGCATAAATTAGTTTTTTTGAGTTTGCTGGAGCGTCTTGTCATGAGAGGCCATAAAGCTTTGGCATGCTGGACACAGCTGGAGACACGTTCACACGCTCTGATGGACATAAACACATAGTAATAACTACAAAGCAGAAGCAGCTGTTCACTTAAATCAACTATTACTAATACATTTTTAACAATTAAATACACTGCTACCAGTAAAGTACACACATACAAAGCTACGACAATACTTCTACGTACACACATCTGGAGATGTGGATCCCAGTTTATCTTTGTCATCCATGTCCAGCTGGATAAAGTCTGCTCTTTTCCAGTGAAACTGAATATGTAATGCTCTCTAAAGTAATTAAGCAAGACCATCGCAGATGTCTGACGTAGTCTTTAATGAATAATTGTTTGTTTGAGACACATATGAATCCAGGATGGACCTCCTCAAGGCCAGCTGGTTGTAGTTTATGGGGACAAAGCATCTGTGCAACTTTGACCCTTGAGACTTCTCCACCCACCCAGCCTGGCTTGTTGGGAGAGGGGTGTAATGATCCAGAGGAGAGAAATGTAACTCAAAACTCTTTTATTCTTCTTTAGGGTGAGTCAGCACAAGATTTTCCCCAACGGTAACTACTTATTGACTGAAAAGGACCTATACTGAGTAGGTCACAGGTCTGATCCCCTAATTTGCCACCGTGATTGTGGGCTTAAGATTTCTTTCCCTTAAGTGGGAGCCACTTTTGTGCTCTTAAATCTTTCCTGGTAAAATGTGGAGTCACAGTATACGTGTAGGTGTGTATCAGGGGGGTATAAAAAGGACCAAAAAGGACCAAAAAGGCAGTGTTCATAGTGACTGTTGGTGCAACATTTGCACATGCCATTATCACAGATTGAATCCAATATGTCTGTCAGGTCTGCATATGATGAAATTTCCATGTGTATCTGTGTGTATTTTTTGGCAGGCCTGACATGATTTCTAATGCTCTACTCAAGAGGGTGTGTGTGCGTTCAAAGACCTGAGATGAGGTGGGGGGGTCGGCAGAGCAGCCCACAGGGTCCCGTAGTGCTGTCAGAGTCAGCAGGAGGCTTCCTGTTTAAGCATGTCTACCTTGGTCTATTCCAAAACCCAACTCACCGCAAGACTGAGGCGGCATGGATGCACAGAGACTCAATTATTCTATGTTCTGTTCATTCTTCATACAGGTCTCACTGTCAGAGGCCTGAGACCACATCATATGAAAGCACATACAGATGGCTGGCACTGTACAGCTGAACATTTTGTGTAGATTGTATTGTCCACATCTGGTAGAGAAATGTGTGGAAGCCAACAAAGAAGAACATTCAGTAATGTCCTACAAGTGCCAACATTTAAATATACTGCTCCTACTGCAGACCTTAGTTTCATTTTTTAAGAAAGTGCTCCACCTACTGGCAGGAAAAGGGAGTTTCAAAAAGTGACAAAGTTGAATGTTTCCATATCAAAGTTTATTGCTGACATGCATGTAGAGATCTGATGAAGTAGAAAAATATGTTTTTTTATACAAACGTGTTTTTCATCTGTACAATTACGCAGTTTTCTGGATCTAGATGCCCATGTCCAACCAAGCAGCTTACAACACATTATCCCATTGGGTTTAAACTTCACCACGTTTCATATCCTACACCAAGTTTCCAGTTGAAACAGTCAGCAATATATAGGTTATATACTGAAGACTTTAGAAGCAGGGTGAAAATCATAAAAACTGAACTTTTGAAAAAAATAAAATTTTTACTACTCATCCAATTAATGGGTATATCAACTTAGCTTAGTAGTTTCCTGTAAGACCCAAAGGAGTAAATTATCTTCAAATTCTCTATCGGTTGGCACACCTTGCGAGTTTAAAATCATGCAACAGTCACATGTTTTACATGTTTAACCTCACACTATTTCCATGCTTTTCAGTCCAAGTCAATACAACTCTGTAAAACAAACATTAAATGTGGTACAATCCACTAGCTAGAAAGTGAAACACTTCTTTGATAAGGGGGGGAAAATAACATCTACATCAAGGGTCTACTGAACCTGTAATTACTAATCCGTAGTTGGGGCGTCATGGAAGATGACTTAAAACACTTTCCACAGACGATCACTTAATGTCAGTATTTAGTAATGGCTACGGTGTTCATGAAACACCCTTTTCTGATGAATCAATCTAGACTACTACAATACTGCTGCATACCCATGGAATTCACATTGAGGTGGGAGAAAGCCAACAGCTCTCTTTACATATTATTTTAGCCTCTGGATGTGGTGGTTGATGGCCAACGTGGCCCATAATGCACGTCAATCGGCATATGTTGAAACAGAGTTGGTATCTCACTGGGTGAAACTACATACAATATGACTGGCGCAGTCATGGTGGTACATATTTACATACTGACCAGAGAGTGCAGCCTTGTGTGGGGATTTTTGGGGGTTAATGATAAAAAAAAATAAAAATAAACACTACAAAAAACCCTCCCGTAAATCAAGATAATGTATCATTTTGTTTTCTGTAAAAAATAGAACTATGCAAAAGTCAGTCTCGTTATTAGTGTAGCTTAAGTTGACCACAGAGTTTGTGGCAAAATGGCAAGAAAATTATTTAGGAATCCAAGATGGAAAACACAAAAACAGATGCTACCCTTTCATGAACGTGGCTAAAAAAAGATCAAAAAAAGAACCACAGTTGGAGTTAACACTTCTTAAAGCTGAGAGAGCGATTTGGGGCCTGTTTCACTGGCAGAAGTTGTGCTTAGTCTTAGAAGATATTTTCATTTAAAAAAAAAAAAAAAAAAAAAAAAAAAAAAAAAAAAAGGACATTTGACAGACAACCATCAATGTCTGTGATACAAGCCCCTGTGGTTTGGGGGTGGGGGTGGGGCTACACAAGTGAATAAATAAATCAACATGAAATTACAAAGAAAAAGAAGATGTAAAGTAATTTTAAAATATTCCAGAGCCTATGTTCATGCAATCAGTCTGAATATAAATAGGAAGAAGTCTAGATAGCCTAAAGCAGGTACCAATACACAAAGGCAAGTTGCAGTGTACAGATGCCTAACAGTCACTGGTTAGTAGCTTTGCCATGGTTTTGAAGAAACCCTTTGATAAAAGAGAAGAAAGCATCAATAGCCAAGAAGACCCAGCAACTAAACTTAAAACCTATGAGTCTGTTTTTTCATTTCTCTATGAAATACAACAGTATCGATTACCAGCCACCACCTAGCCTCTCTGTATCGAGAGCCGACATGGTGAGATAATACACGCATGTACAAGTTGAGCTAGAGAGAGGGCTTGAGAATGGCAATAGATATGTGATCTTTTCCAATCTTAAGCAAGCATTCATGGCAATCGCTAAAACATTCAGTCAAGCCCTGTCTTAGCAAAGCCTGCTCTGGTTTTCACAGTGTCTGCCACTGAGGCAGGCCAGATAATAGAACACAATGATTGGAGGATAGCTTAAAGGGTCTGTGACTGTCCGAGGTTAACAGCTCGACAGCTCTGCAGACGCTTACTTTGCCTGGCCCGAAACACACACGTACACACTCATGGATCCTGCAGACGTATCAAAGCGTAGAATGACAGTTCACATTCATACTGAAAAAAAACCTGTCCCATGATCTGTCTTGGTAAAGAGAAACAGGGAAGTTGGAATACCTGGAAGCCATTTGATTCTGAATGGAGGCTGTGGGTACCAGTTTCCTTGGCTAAGAGTAATTTTAAGACATGATTTTTGGCAATAGAAACATGACAGTGCCTGATCTTCACTTTAATGGCACTGAGGAAGCGTTACCATCAATATGCCTTGGCAGGGAGGATCCAACAGTTTTTCCCATTCAGTTCTTGGCATTGTGACTTCCAGGTACCTCACACTAGCTGCCTAGATGCTAAAAATAGATTTCCACAGGGATGAGAAAAAGCAGGAGACAATGCATTCTGCAAATATCAAAGGATGCATGTTCACATACTTTGATATTCAGTATCTTCAATTTAAAGGTAGGGATAAAATGCTACTTATTAAGGTAAATATGATAAAAAGCTTATTCAGATTTTTCGAAACCCCTGAAAAGGTTTCAAAGCATTATCACTGACAGAAAACATTAATGCTTTATGTCACTGGTGGCATCAAGACTCCATTGTTACAATCCCTTGTCTCAGAACAGTGAGCATGGTTTACCAACAGAGAAAAGAGACAGAGAGGTAGATTGATTTGAAGTCAGAGTTACAGACAGGACGAGTCTGGATCATTTTCGATACAGGAAAACAGTAGAGAGGAAGGAGTGAGAGGACGAGGGTGGAATGGAGGTATAGAGAAGTGACATCTATGATCAGTTGATCTGACTTGAGGCAATACCATTAGCCACTAGGAAGAGAAGGGGTTGCTACATGATTCTGGTCCTGTATTGCTCAGGGGATCCAGAGTTGAAGGGGAAAGTGTTACAGTAGGGAGATCTCAAAGGAGGAGGAGGAGGAATATGGGGTTAATTGTCTCTTCAGCACTCCAGGCATAGCCTTGTGTTAGCCCCATATGTGACTGTGCCATCAGGTTGGTTGCACAGTGAGATCTGACTGTGGGTGACCTGAGGGGAAGGAACCTTTGGTTCAGATCTTCCTCCAGGGCTTACCATGTTTCACTGGAGGGTCCAGACATGAGGAGTGAAGTTCTAAATTGGCAGTTTGTTCTGGTGCCCTCCTCACGCTGGCTCCAACTAGGTTGCCTAAAGCCCACCTACAAATGGGGCCATCTGTGCCCTGGTTCGGGCTGGGCCTCCTGAATGCAAGTTTAGTTTTTGGGCTGATCCTCCTCAGTCCTCTCTGGACTTCACAGGACTCTGTACTCCCTGGGGAGGTCAGAGAGGCTGAGATGGGTGGGTTGGGGACTACTTCCGGAGGAAACGTTGTGCCAGGATGGCAGCATCTAGCGGGCTGACAGGCTGGGCATCGTGGCCCAGACGCCTTACAGGTGGGATACTGCCAAACTGGCGTTTGGTGAGAAAGCTCTTGGCCTCATGGATAGTGTTCTTCTCTTCAGCCAACAGCAGCTGCTGGCGCATGTAGTTCTCAAACTCGTACTGTGAAGACTCTTCTATCACCTTGGCCTGAGGGAAGAAAATATATTCTGTTCAATGTGCTGCAACATCTGAGCTGACTGAAATAAACATATTTTCTAAGTGCATTGGAAAGTAATATAAACATGGGGTAAAATCATAGGAAAAAGGTACATTATAGCAATCTATTTCTATTGTTGCACATAAATGCATCTCAGTTTTATTCTCAGTTTTAGGTAGCTGCATTTTGGTTACTATGCAACAATATTTTATCCAAATGGCTCCATATTTAGATCTGTGATGTCATATTTCGCCAATAATTTACCTCTTGCAGATGTTCTGGGTGATTGACCTGATCGTCAATATCCGGCACCACCTGTAGGGGGCCACTCAGCGATGAAACAGACTGCCTGTGATTAGGAAAACCCAACAAGGATGATGATTAACAACAGTGAGAAATGACCTATGTGGAATCACTGTATGTTATTTTTCAAACACCCAGAAGGGGGAGCAATTACCATGAGGCAATGATGACGCTGAGTGACTCCAGCACCTCTCCTGCAGTAAGCCTCTGCTGAGGGTCCAACACCAGCAGCTTTCGGATCAGGCACACCGTGTTCTCAGACACACGACCGTCCCTGCGAGGGTGTGGAGGAGAACGGGAAGGGACAGTTTCATTTGCAAAATCTGACTGTAAGTCACAAGTCCACAAAGCCACTATTGAAAGTAAGCAAACATATTTGGTCAAAACAATGATTCATTTAGTTTTGGGGGAAATCTGGCACAATGTCTGTCTGTCTACAATTTTATTGTGCGTTGCAGAGTTCTGAAATAATTAATAGAGAATAAACAGTAAAAATTGTGTGATTTTTAATTTTCAATTCCATTACTTTAAATGAATGTCCACCACATGTCACGTGGACAGGACAAGCACTCACTCTGGGATGGAGTACTCTGCAGCCTTGATCTTACGGAAGAGCTCTTGAGGTATGCTGTCATAAAAGGGGAACTGGCCATACAGCATGGTGAACAGGACCACGCCAAGAGCCCACATGTCGCTGGGTTTACCACGGTACGGCCGACCTGGAGACAGGAAGGAGAGGGGATCAGGATCAGTGAGATCAACAAATGTGGCATTTGCAAACGGTGACAGCAGAGTGCTTTGCTATGCTCCAAAATCAGATAAGACGGAGGTTGAAATCAACATTTGTTCAGTGCAATGAATGTTTTTGCCCTGTGTGATTCAGGGATGATTCACCACAAGTTCAATTCATGTCAAGTCACCAGGTTTAATTATTAACAAGATGAGCAAACACAAAGACTCCACATCCATCATATTTCCTAGGAATTTCCAGCACACTGCTGACTTTTTAAAATGGAAGAGCTGTTTTTGTTAATGAGCCACTGAATCAGCCGTGGCTCGGTAATGAATAAACTGGAGCTGGTGAGGGTGGAGCATCAGTGCTGTGCATGACCATAGGCTGTGTTGTTATAGCCAAGCAGGCGGTAGCAACAGCAGCAGGCAATTATGTTAAAGCTTGTCACACACACACACACACGCAGGCGGGGGATGGGAGGGGATGGGGGTAGATGGGAGTAGTTTCCCTCTAGTGAGTCATCAGTGCGTGAGTCACTGAAGCTCTGTTTAATTGTGTGCCTGTCACGTTATGCTGATATACACACCCGAGTTTTATCTACGGTTTGAGTGGTTGGAGATGAATGATTTCTGTTTGAAAGGATTCTTCTTAATCTTGTACGCTGTCCAGGACGATGTTTTGGAAATCAATGTTTAAAATGGACGGAAGTGGGGTCTACAATGGAAGTGCATGCTCAAACGTCAACTCGATTGGTGTGTGGCACTCGGGTCTGCACATTTACTCAACACAACAAGTGAGACAATAAAAATGGATTTCTGCTTTTTTCAGACAAAGAAAATTTATTGCACAAACAGTAAAGTAGCTTCCTCTGCAGACACATACCATTAGAAAATGCAACTTCATCGTGATTACACAAACAAAGACAGAAAAAAAAAGCTATTCCTAGCCAGTCCGACGTTGCAACATAGCCTCTTTCTTGTTGCCTAATAACCGGAAAATCAAACACAAGACTGACTGCTTAACGTTACGCAATTATCTTTAAAAGAATCCCACCTGGACCCTGATCAACAAGGGTCCCCCTTATAACCAGACCTCTCTGGTCTGACACTTTGGGGAAATGCACTGGACCACTGCATCGGTCATTTGCAGTTAATACATTTCACAACCCTATTTCTCATCTAGAAGTGGACAGTGGCAAATCTGAGGAAGCGGGGAAGGTTTTCACACCTGTGCACACACATCAGTCGCCACAAAAACAGGTGTGACTCTGGGATTGTCGGTTTTTGAAAGTGACAAAAACTGGGTGATGCTGACATGCCATGACCGAATGTCAAAAAGGAGCCTTTCAGCACTTTGAAAAGCACCTTGTCTGATGTAAACATTGTCCTTACAAAAAAAAAGAAAAGAAAAAGAAACATGCATGCAACATATCTGTTTTTTCACCTCAACCCGCACTTAATACGTTCAGGGGCTGATGTAGGCCCGGACTTCCTCCTGGTCCCTTGTCAGCAGGTCGTCCTCCCCGCTCCCACCAGGTGCTTTCCCCAGGCAGAAAGTTGGTGATCGTGATTCGGCTGAGTCCTGTAAGCCAACACAAACTACAAATGCACCTGTTAGCACCTACACTTTCTTGGTTCTGAATTCAACGCGATGACCCAAAATGCACCCTCCCTTTAAATTTCATCAACCCAGGGGGCATACCGAGTAATAGTAACCAGTCTTACTCATTGTAACAAAAGGCAACGTTTTTACAATGTGAAACACTGACACTCCACAAAGCTCCAAAGCTGAAGTTAAAACACATGCCTCACTGAGACAGGGAGACCTTGCACTTACTAAAATGGCCTCTGTTGTTTTAAATAATTTGCAAGTTCACTGGAGGCTTAAAAATACTCAAATCTGAAGAATGGCAGATGGCAGAACAGAGTAGCAGCCACCCTTTCTTATTAAGTCCGCCCATGCTTCTTATGTATAGACTTGCAGTTAAGAAAGAAGCAGAACCCGATATACTTTATAAGATGTTCTTAAATTCTTAAAGCGAATTCAACACCAAGATTCCGTCATTTCCGTACTGACCAAGGGATCCTTAAACTGTCAGGCTTTCCCTGCCACATGATGTTCGCCCAACCCAATTTCCACACAATTCTAGGAGATCCTTGTTCGTTATCTGTT
>NW_023339807.1:19403614-19424295 GCF_004916995.1 Morone saxatilis | reverse complement strand
GGCCGTACCACACGGCCCTGAGGGACTCCAAGGTGAACATCTTATTAGAGTCAGAGACGCACACCGGCGGGTCGTCCGTGCCGTCCTGCCTCTCTCCCATTTTCAGAAGCACTTTTTTCCTAATGCACAAGAAATCCAGGAGCCACAACATGACGGCGGCCAGGAGGAACCGGGGCAGCAGCATCAGGCACAGGGCTGCATGTTTCAGCGCCCTCGCCATTTGGACACCGCCAGAGTCGTGCATCATCTCTCCCCCTGCCGATAGGATGCGACTGGGCCGGCGAAAGAGACAACTAGTATTTAGTCACCTTTACCCATTGGAGAAAACTATCTGACGCACGCAGGCACTCTTTTTATAGGTACAGCAGCATTTGAATAATGGGAAAAAAAGAAAAAGAAGAAGAAAAAAAAACATGCATGCAACATATCTGTTTTTCACTCACCACTTAATACGTCAGGGCTGATGTAGGCCGGACTTCCTCTCTGGTCTTTCAGCAGGTCGTCCTCGCTCACCAGGTGCTTTCCCAGGCAGAAGTTGGTGATGGTGATTCGGTGAGTCCTGTAACCACACAAACATACAAATGCACCTGTTACATACACTTCTGGTTCTGAATTCAACGATGACCCAAATGCACCCCTCCCCTTTAATTTCATCAAACCAGGGCATACGAGTAATAGTAACAGTCTTACTCATTGTAACAAAGGCACGTTTACAATGTGAAACACTGCACACTCACAGCTCAAAGCATGAAGTAAACACATGCTCACTGAGACAGGGAGAACTTGCCTTACTAAAATGCCTTGTTGTTTTAATAATTTCAAGGTTCACTGGAGCTTAAAAATACATCAGAATCTGAAGACTGGCAGATGCAGAACAGAGTATGCACACCCTTTCTTATTAAAGTCGCCCATCTTCTTATGTTAGACTTGCAGTTAAGAAGAAGCAGACGATATACTTTATAAGATGTTC
The DNA here is from genome assembly GCF_004916995.1 of Morone saxatilis. Lineage (NCBI taxonomy): Eukaryota > Metazoa > Chordata > Actinopteri > Moronidae > Morone > Morone saxatilis. The sequence continues at coordinate 19,423,325 of NW_023339807.1, read as the reverse complement.
TTATTCTTAAAGAATTCAACACAAGATTCGTCATTTCACGTACTGACCAGGATCTTAAACTGTCAGGTTTCCCTGCCCACATGATGTTCCCACAATTTCCACACAATTTAGGAGATCCTTGTTCGTTATCTGTTGCACTGTTCCTCAGTAGCAGCTCATATATTATCTATTTTTACACATGCATGTTGAACTCCTGGAAACACGGTCATCTATATTGCTTAAAGTCTAAGATCACGATAAGGGAGAAACACTCAGAACCTTTGAAACTCAAATGTAAAGTAGATTGTGCAAAAAGTGTTTGTTATCAGGAAGATGTCCTACGGTATATACTATAACAAGTATATAACTGATTGTATCAACTTTAAAGAAAGCAATCTGAAATCCGTGGGCGGAGCACTTCGACTTGTCCATTAGACTCAACTCCAGATGACTGTTTTTGTCATGAGGGCCTCTAAACTCTGGGGCACCCTCCATTAGGGGTTTATTTTAGATAAATCTCTCTTAAATGGGAAATTGTCATTATGCAACACTCTACATAACGTAAATGAATTATCAACTACATCACTGTTTTAGTCAATGGCCATCTTCATACATCAGACATGAGACATTACGAGAACAGGGCCACTCCAGACACACTGGCGCTTCAAAGTCTAAGAAGACCCACTGCTGTTACCAGGGATGTTTGATTAATTTGGTTTCTGTGGAAACAATGTGGCACTATAGGACTTTTCTCTGAGTCATCAAGGTAAATTTAGTTTGCCTGTGGTGGAGTGAAACCGAACAGTATTAAAGCCGAAGGACTATGAACTGTTCTATATCTCTGTGTTCTTTTAGCAGAGAAAGAGAAAATAAAAAAAGCCGCACTTTGACAAACATATGAGTCAACCTGTGGCTTGGGATAATTGTCTCGATGACTCAACCGGCATGGTGATGGGCTGGCAAATGAATATATAAAGCTCGAGAAGATTTAAAATATGTACACAAACGCGCAACTTCAAGTGCACCCACACAATCACTCCCATGGTCAACACGCACACACAAAAATGCACTCAAAGCACACGAGCACACACAAAAGCCATGGTCTAGAGCCTGGGTCCTCTCTGGATCATGCTCCTCACCCACATCCGCTTTCTAAAAAGCCTGAGGTCAACAGCTTCCCTTATTCTCTCTCACTTTCACACCCTGCTCCATCACACACACTCACTGCTCCCATTACAGCGTCTGGAGCCAATTTCTGTCAGACACGCAATTTTCAAACAAATGCTCCAATCTCAATCTTCCCTTAGAACATTTAGTTCACATCATTTCCACCTACTTATGTCATCCAACCCTTCAACAGCTTTGGTGATCCAGTTCTCTATAAGCATACAGTGGCCTTCTGATCGGCACAAAGATAGGCCAGAGGAACAGAGTGCAATGCTTCAAGGACCCTCAACATAAAAGCTTCCTTTATGAAGAAGTCTGTTCCTTTGTCTGTGTGCATCACGACCCAGGCTTCTATTCTTGCACCGGAGATTGGGTAAATGAAATTGCATGTTTGCCTCGTGAGGCAAGGGTCCCTGAGGACTAAAGAGAGACCACATCATCGCCGCTTCCTGGTCATGTGACTCCGAGTAAGTCAGGAAACCAGAAACCTAAACAGCCCCCTTGACTTCTCCTCCCTGCCCACAACATTTTGCTGAAAATATACCAGCTGACGAGAACAGAAAGAGGTTAAACGCAGGGCAACTTCTACAGAAATCAGCAAATTTCATTTCTCAGAACTGCGAGGAAACAATGAGTTGGAGCGTTATATTAAGAGCTAAGCTTTACTGAAGCAAATGTTTGTCCTAATTTCTAAGGTTGAATACGTCTAATATTCAAAGATAATTCCAGTGTGAATTATTTTGTGCCGGACAGCACAAAACTTCAGTCAGAAGGAGTAATGCATCCCTGAGACTATATAGTGATCATGGCGATATAAACTAACAGGAACTCTCTGCAAGAAATAAAAACAAAAAGAAGACAAAGTGTCCCTTTAGAAATACAATAAACATTTATAAAGTCAAAACCAGCTCTGACATACATTGACAACGAACCGGCATATTGATTTATGACGTCCTGCTTTCATAACAGCTGGCTCCGCAAGAGGAAATCACATCATTCTTGCATTAACTGCTGAGCTTGTTGATGGCATTGGTGCATTTCCCAGAGCGGCGACAAGCAGCAGGGGAGGAGAGGGGATTTTGGGATCGGCCAGCATCTAAATTGGCCACGTCCTTCCCATACTGACTGTACATTCGTACGCATCCAGGGTGGAGGAACAGAGGAATCATGCAAGCAAGCATAGCATGATCCATAAAGGAGACAGGAAAAGTGAAAAGAAAAAATATGACAAAAAGAAAAACAATGAAAGCAGGAAAGGGATTGGGGGTGTAAAAGAAAATAGAGGAAAAGCAGAGTAAGGGGTAAATAAATGATGACTGTGTGTGCATGTGTATATATGTGTGTGTGAGACGTGCATTGCGGTGTGAGTCAGCTCTGAGCTATGGGGCCTTTGGCAGGCCTCTCCTTTGTCTCCAGCTGGGACGGAGTGTTCCGCTCGTCTGCTCCTCGCCTCGCCACCCTCCTCCCCTGGCCATAACACTCTCCTGTTTCATCACCACCACCACTACTGCTGCTGCTGCTGCTGGTGGTAGGAGCACCAAGTTTTCACGCCTGACATGCAAAGTTTGTATGTGGTAAAGAGATAAGCTGGCAACGTGACATCTCAATGCACATACTCAGACATGCATTTCACGCATGAGAAATGTGAGATTACACTCAAGCAAGCATGCTTGATGTTTAGATATCAAGGTGTGTGTAAGCAAGTGTGTGTGTGTGTGTGTGTGCGTGCCGGTATGTGTGTTAGTCATGTCCTTCCAAATGAAAAGACTGCCTTTGTGGGATGATTATCAGAGTCCCCAAGAATGTGCGCGCGGACTTGTGCTGTTCAGAGACATCCTTCCATAGGTTGAAGGCAAAATCTAGCCGAATCATCTTAACTTGGACAAACTAATATTAAAAAACAAGTGGCTTTCAACCCCTCAAATACACACACACACAAATACACACACACACCATCGCTCTCATTTACTCTGTACGTATGGTATTTGGAGGAGGCTTTACAGATGAGTAGTTTTCCGTGCTGCAGGGCCTATCTGAACTGCAGCACTCTGTGCCCTGAGGTGCACTCACCAGGGTCCTGTGTGTGCTATACAACACTGCTCCCACCAAGAACAAAGCAGTGGCATATTCTTTGCTCTGTTTTGCACCAGGGTACAGTTCCCCCTACACTTCCAAAAATCCAACCATGGGGAATCATCAGCTTTTTCTAAACACGCAGACACAGACCCAGACTCCTGCACAAGAGACCAAGGCTTTAGGTTCCTAAAACTGATCTCACTCTAAGTCTAAGAATGTGACCCTGCTTGGGTTTAAAGCCAAGTGCACACTGGATACAGGCTGCTAGGGCCTCTCACACATGTGACCTGAGACAGAATGACTTACTCGCAGGCTAAAATGACTGACCCTGTATAACGGGAGAGGCTATTGGCCAGCTAACTGATTGATGAGGCCAAATGAATTTCTTCTTACCGTTTGTTCAGCACCATGTTTCCCAGCTTGAGGTCTCTGTGCACAATGTTTTTCTGAATGCAGGAAAGAAAGAGAAGAGGGAAAAGAAATGTTTTCATTAAATCGTACTTAGGGATAATCATTGGTATCAAAACAATCACTTTGTTTGTGGCACGCCAGGATGGGAGATGAGTAATCAGAAAGGATTTGCAACTAGCTAACAATAACAATTTCTAAGCCATTTCTCCTACAGGTGACAAAAACACTGTAGTATTGAAACTTTCTTCACTAATGAAAATAGAAAACTGCACTTTCATATCGTCCACAATGCACACAGTTGGTTAGTATGATAGATTTCACCTTTTAAAGCACATTTTCTTGGAGTAGTCTAATCAATTCAATCCTAGACTCACCTTATGAAGGGCCTCCACCACACGCACCACATCATAGAAGATGACGATTGCCTCGCGCTCGCTTAATCGCTTCTCCTTTATGACGTAATGCTGGAGGTTTATTAAATCTGCCGTCTTGTCGCTGAAGTCGTGAGCACACAGGCAGTCCAGCACGAGGCAGATCCGCTTCTTCATCTTGCGCACTTTGTTGGCCTCCATGTCCTCTACTATTTCATAGGCTCGGTCCTGGGGAACGACAACAAAAAAGGTGCTTACTTTGTAAGTGGACTTGTTAATACCTTTTAGAGGCACTTTCCAACAGCGTCAAAACAATACAAGTTAAGGCATCCAAGAATGCATTAAACTGAATGGATTCCTATACTATAACGCCTGATCAAGCTGATTCATTCAGCTTAGAAAGACATAGATTCAAGTCGGCTGGAGGACATCAATCGCCAGCATGCATGTAAGACACATCTACCCCTCCACATCAAGTGGTAGAGGGCGAATAACAAAGGTCATTGCTCTTCTTCCAACTCCAGTCCTAGCTCAGTCACCACTTATTGATTTCTGTATCAGGTTGTCAGTTTTTTTTTTTTTTTTTAGATGCAGTCAGCACCTCTGAAAGTGTACATTATTAACTGGTTCTCTCACAGTGGAGATGCACTATAATAATCCAATCAATATTGCAGGCCTAAATGAATCAGAGTGCATGGCTCAATGCTGCTATTCTGAGAACACCGGCAGAGTGGAACAGACAGGATGTGAAAGAGAGACAAAGGAGAAAAACACAGAGAGAGAGAGAGAGGAGGCAGATGGAACAATAACAAAGTTAGAGGAGGAGGCAGACGGGAAGACAGGTGAGGGAGGGGCAGCTCATTGTGAATGGATGGGGCTGTGAATAGAGAACGACTGCAGATAAATATGGCCTCTTAATGGTACTCCCACTTCTCTATTGAAACAACCCTGATAAGGAAAATCCAAGCAGCTGGATGGACTAATGACAAGCTTACCTCTGCTATTACCGAGCTGATAAAAGCGTGCTGTTACTTGTGCCTATGTGGTGAAGCCATGTTCTGAACTGAATAGAAAGCGGCATAATCATCTCCAATGTAATGTGGATGTATTTCTCATGTTCAATTACACTGAATACTCGCCCACACAGTGCTGAGTAATACACCACAGACTATAAGAAACTTTAACTTAACTTAACCCATGGTATTATTTAATTTGACTGAAATGTAACTTAATTGCCAAATGTGTGCAGGTCTCAGTCTACCTGGAAGAGGCCGTGATGGTGAACCACTCCGTCCTGGTTGTGCAGCAGAGAAAGAAGGGAGTATTCTGTGTGCAGCAGCATCTTCCCCTGCCTCTCCTCCTGAGTCTCCCCAGCAGAGTCCACTCGCTCCTCCAGCGTCAGTATCTGCCGTGGCCACACAGAACGGAGCAAACATTCGAGGTCAGACAGGATCAGACAGCACAAAGGAGAGCTTTAACCATTTAGTATGAAGTTGATATTTAGTCCTGCCACTGAAGCTTTTAAACGACCGAAGACATGACATTAAGTTACTGTTCGGATAAGCATTTAACCACATGTTACGATCTGTGCAGTGGAGATGGTATAACAGGGCTGCAGCTTTAAAACTGCGGTTCATATACTAATGTGAAGTAACCAAGCTGTGCAGTAGACACTGAGGCGCTGGAGTCATGGGTATGAGGGGAGGGTCACGCACTGACTCACTACCACCCCCCCTTGTGCAACAGACATTGGATAGCCCCAATAAACAGATTGCCAGGCTGAGGTTTTGTTATTTGCACCAGACTGAAACAGGGGGCTATAAAATGAACACCAACAAAAGAAGGTCAAAGGTTCAGATGTCTACTGGGACATCATAGCTTTGTTTTGAATGACTTTCTCATTTTCTTACTAACCAGCGTGTGTAACTCATTACGTTTGTGAGTAAGAAAACCACAAAAAAAACTGCGCCAACCCCGGCAGACTTACTTTGAGTTGATAGAAGTCGTCGGTGCCGTCCTTTCTGGCCAGACACTGCACTATGCTAGGCACTGGTGAGTTGCCCAGGCGAGGCCCTGCAAGGATAAGAAAAGGAACAGCTGCATGACCAAAAGGCAGGCTACACGCCGGAGTGTGTGCTCTCACTGCAACTCATTAAAGGCTGCATGTGCACGTACCCATTAACACCCCAAGTGTAATGTTTTTCTTTGGCACTATGATTTGCAAATAGTGGAGGAGTTGTGTAGTAGAAAACATAGTTGGAGAGAAATACATTTTCCAGAGGGAGGAAACAACCTTGCTCCAACACAGACTCGGACCTTTCTGGCCGTTGTCAAGGGGAATCAGCAAAATTCTTCACATTCTTGACTCGGGCTCGCATGCACACAGAGACACCCCACGACTCTCACATTCACACACGTACCTTTCCTGACTGGTGCAAATACTATGCGCTTCCTTACCGAGGATGAAGGGCCCGGCTCTCTTGGCGTTATTGCCGGATATCCCAGGACATTGCAGCTTGCTGGCCCTGCCTGATGTCTCTCCAGCCCCCCTCTCCGACGAGCGCCGCTTGGACATACTGGAGTTCTACGGGGGAATATATCTGATTAGTAAACGGGATAAAGATAGTCAAGGGAAAGGGAACTTGCATAAGCGTGACTGCGAGGAAATAAAGCAATAACAAAAAAACGTAGCGTCGGTAATCTGTTACGAGGGTTTTATAAATAGTCAGCTTAAAAATAAAGACTATACCCAGAGTTTTACCAGCAGGCCTACAGAGTGGTTGAGAGGGCACTTATTGGTGAACAGAAGTGAAAGGAGGTAAAAACTCAGGGCAACTCCCCCCAGCCTATTTTAAATATCCCTCCCACACATTTACCGACACCTCAGTGTGAATGTGAGGCCATTACGGCTCCATTCACAATGATGGCTGCTGGCGTCAAGGGTGACACCTCAGATTCAATTTTCAACCCAACAGGCAACGTCAATGTGCCACAATTTGTCATTTAAATGGCAAATGCTTTCATGTAAATGAACAGCACGAGCATAAAACTCTTGAAAACGGAGGGCTTTTTTTATGCGTGCCTCGCCACTGAACCGCATATTCATCTTTAGCTTCTCCTGCTCCAGCTGACGTGGGTTTAGAAAATCCTTCCGCTCCTAATCTGGGTGTTTTATCTCAAAATCTGTACAGCCGGCTTATCTGCAGCGGCCTTCCTCTGAAAGGACGTGCGTGTTCCAACAGGGCAGAGACAGAAAAGATGCCAAGCCCTTACGCTACGATAAGGAACTAGATTCACATGTCAGAAGAACCAGTGACACAGTATGACACATCATCATTACACAAACTATTTTAACTGCCACAGCAGATCTGCCTCCCAGGACTCAGAGAGCAAGAGGTATGCTTTGTTTACTGATACTGAGTTCCAATGTGATGAAACCCCATCTGTTTCCCGTAACAGGGAAGTGGTGCCTTGAACCGAGAGGAATGATTCACCCTTCTGTCGTCCTGGGTTTCCATTGGACAGAAACGCTTAAAGGTCTAGGTGATGACACCAATAGGAGCGTGAAATGGGCCCCCAAGCCTCTGACATGTGCTCCGTATCAAATGAAAAAAAAAGTAAAAATAAAAATCCGCTCATGAGCTCGGCCCACAAGAAAGGCAACACAAAGTGACAGATCGGACGTTAAAGGGTCACTGACTGATAGCGGTGGTGTGCATGTTTTAGCCGACTACATAAGAGATGATTCAGACTAGGCTAATAAAATCTAAAGCACCTCATAAAAACAGCAAAACAGACATATATTGGAGAGCTGTCAAACACCAAAAAAAACTTCAGAATATGTAACCGCTCTCGCAAGTGGTACAAACTAGAGAAAATTCATATTTCTAATGAATCGGGCCAATACTTCCTGTCTCCAAACTAAAATCGTGCACCACTCGCCAGTTGGCGTTTTTGGGCAGAGAGGATGCAGGACAGTTGGCAGTAAGTACGGGCTGGTATGAATTCTCACTTCCATGAGGCTTTTTGTGATCCCAGACAGCAGACAGTGTCATCATCGTGTCTCTCGCCCATCTGTCTCCATCTCCACTAGTCATCACCCACTGAGTCTGATGAGCTGAGGTTTTTCTGACAGCATTCAATGGCACAAGCCAGAGTGACACCAAGTCACGCTGCCAATAGTGAGAGAGCATCTTACTCTGGAGCACGACGGGCGAAAGGAATGGATAATCCAGCGGCCAAAGCGGCTGGCGGAATTGACGATCTGCATACTGCTTTCAGTGCTGTCGGATAAATACATTTTAAAGTGGTGTTTGAGTGCTAGAAAGGCTGCCAGATTTAATAAAATCAGCCGACAGAGCCAAACCTAAGAGGCATTTCATTTGTGGCCAATTCCCCACATTTCTAACAAGGTTATCTGATCGTACCTTGTATGCATTTCCTTTCTCCGCAGCTACACAGTGGAGAGTTAGAACCACGCTAATCCACGCACCTCGGACTTAAAACACCAACCTGACTCACAGACACAAACTCGCTGCTCGGCACACAGCAAGCGGACCCGAGGCTGTCCATCTACCTACTGAGCACCAGCCGCAGTGCTGTGGAGCCAAACCCTGACACATAGAAAAGCAAAGGTCAACGCAACCAACCAATGTGCACTGACCTAAATGACATCAGCGCGATGACAGCACACAGCTATCCTTTTCTGACACTGCTGAGCCTCGCTGCACAGCCAGTGATCTGGCAAGCAAGACTGCCTCCGACTGCCTCTGCCTCTGACTGTACCAGAGGGAGGACAAGAACAGATACAGCCTCTGAATCATATCACACAAAAGGAGGAGAGACACGCTGCCGGTGCCCACGAGAAATGTGGGCTCCTTAAATAGTAGCAGAACAAAACAACCACGTAGGTGTCTCAAGATCCACCCACTCAGACTCCATGCTACTTGTCTGGCTCTGCAAGAACAGCTTGATTGCAAAGTCAAGGTAGTATCAGGATGGACAAAGAAAACGTAGGGACACTTGAGGAGGTAGTAAACAGATGAGTGCATGACAAAATCTGGAGCGAGCACACAGGTAACGAGGAAGGATGCAAATCAATAATCGATCACGTACAGATCAAAACGAGAGCTAAAGCCGCTGGAAGGTCACACACGCTTTAATCCTGCTTATGTTGCTTGAATGAGATGTCAATCATTCATGTCAGCCCGTACACACATCTACCGCTATCACTGCAGTCGTTCACTACATTATTGCAATAACAACGTGCACGACTACTGTGTGTACACAAGGTCAAAGTATAAATACCTGGACGCAAATAATTACAAATGCACACAGACTGTCACACATTGTTTGGTGCCATTTTGCGACCACAAGGTCTGGACACCGTTCAGGTCTGGCAGCGGACCGTAGAAAGCGCTGACGTTATGCCTTACAACTTGTGCAAAAACCTGCCCCGCAGACTGCTAACAACTTGAGTAACCAGGCGCTAATGTGTTTTACCCACAACAATTACCATACGACCACCCAGGGACATTTCAAAACACACACTGAGCCGCATTACACGGCGTGCGTTCGTGTAGAGACTAACTGAGGTGGTTGTTCAGCGAAACTAAACGAGTAGCAAACGTAACACATGAATTTAACCACGTATATTTACGCAGGGCAACATGAAACAAAGCTTGGGTGCATATACAAACTTAGTACAACAACAAAGCGGGCTGAATTCCTCGGCTAAATACGCTACCGAAAGCTCCAGGCACACCGGCCACACAAAGGGGCAACAACACAGCAAGGAGTTGGGCTTTCGGTGCAAACTACACAGAGGAGACGTGAGCTAGGCTACGGCCACTTTAGCGAGTATCCTTATGAGCAAGAGAGTTTGCAATGTGATTGCTGGCGAGCGACATTAGCTAACGCCAAAAGCCGGAGGCTACAGAGCAGCCGGGAGGCCATTTAAACAAAGTAGGTAACATTACAGCTGGCTAGCCTTGCCAGAGAGCTAGATAGCAGTGTTAGTCGCTACCTCGCTTACCTCGAGCCAAAACCGCCGGGTAAAGTCTGCGTCGTCTGCTCACAACCTCGACATTTCTTGGGTAAACGCTGTGGTGGATGTGCGGAGCTTCTCGCTTAAGCAGGAGAGACCACAGTGGGTTGGTTTCGGGTTGTTTAGCCTCTGTTACCGAAATGAGCAATTAAGGAAAAGCCTCCGCTCTTCGCTGATCGCATCTTTCCACAGCGACAGCGCCACCTGACAACGGAAATGACGCACATACTTATTTGATTGACAGCTGCGCTCGACCAATGCCAGCCCCCGTGTGTTTTTCCTAGTAAAGGGTTGCGCACCGATGATGAAATTATTTGCATAATATAAGTTGCTAAATGAAACGCATTACGTCATAGTTGTCTGCATGGGAAGCGTTTGAGACAGTAAAACTAAGTTTAAGTGGAAACACCACAGTGGGTTTGTTTGCTAATGAATGCCCTGGTCTCATGGATAAGACTAACTGTTGTAGTGGTGAAGCATTTGTCAGACAACATACAACTGCATTACAAACTCAAGTTTTTAATCATCATCCAACCAGAAGTAATCAGAAATGAAGGGACTTTTTAACGTGTATTACTTACTATTGTATTAGTATTATGTCTAGCCCTTGAATTATAATATAATGACCAATATAACATGAAATTAACTTAATTTTCAGTCCCCTAAATCGGATAAAAACTGCATTTTCTCTTCATGGAAACCATCAAACTGATTTGTTTCTACAGCTAAAGGTAATGTACATGAAAGTAACTGTATGCATGGAGATTTCTGATTCTTGGATAACATTTTGCCTCATATAAGACTCTACACTGTAGTTGCTTTTCAATGAGACACATATTGCATTGCACCTCATTCAAGGTTAACCATATGACTCAGTGAAACTGATAAAAAGCATTAGATTTTCAATATTTGTTACTCATTGTCCACTCATAAAATATCTGGAGCAGTGCTATCTGTGTGTTAAAATTGCAGATACGGAGGGTTTAATTGCCAACACCAATTCACTAAAAAGCCAAGCTGTTGCTCACTTACTCAGCAAGCATAGTCCTGAATGACTAATGACTGAATTTAGTAAAGCCCACCTATGTCCCCAATTTAGACTTCCTGATTAATCTTAAATTCCACCCACAGCTACCAGTTTCAAACCGGTGGGCAGGTGTGATAGACACAGAGAGGGTAACTTAAATGGCAGAGGCATATTTGAGTTGCGTTGCTTCCTGCCTTGACTCAGCAGAGCATATGCCCCCGGCCACATGAAACATTTGTCAGCCTGTGGCTTTACAGTGTCCTACCCACAGCCTTTTAAGAGGAAACTGAATCATAACTTGAAATTCAAGGTCTGTGAGAGAAACATGATTTAATGTCATGGTATGGGAAACTAAGGTTGACTAGACTTTAAAGACTGTTTTGTTTGTTGATGTATTTAATACTTATTACTTGTGGCCCTAATGGAACAAGCAGTGTAACTTTGCAAGGAAAACAAACAATGATTATTTATCTTAGAAATAACATTTATGTTGTTTTTTTAATCTTCTTCTAAAATAGAATTATCCTGATTATGCAATATTTGGGCAATTTAGCAAGTCTTTATGGTGAAATATTGTTTTCTAGTGAGGTAGGTCGACTCCAGTGTGCAGTCTTTCAGGATGACTGGGATGAGCTCTGGTTTCTGTTTGTTTTGCAGCTAGGTTGTATCCTCAGGGCACGTAGTGTTTCTTGTCTCGCCTTTGCCAAGATTATTGGGAAGACCTCACCAGAATACTCCTCCCCTAGATCAATTCAGAGAAATGTCTCAGCATGTTTTGCCTGTATGGTATGCACCATGTTTCTGTGTGTGTGTGTCAGACTGTTGTTAACTGGGGGAGTGCAGACTATCAGAGTCTCACTTTGACCCATCTGCAGGCAGACTGCACACAAATATCTTGGATACTGATAGCTGTTGCTATAAAAATTCTCATTGCAGGTCCGTGCTGGAGGACAGAGTTTAACTGTGGATTAGCAGAAGAAAAAGAATATTGCTTTTAATGTTTTGGTTTGAAGGTTAAATACTCAAGTATAAATAAATATAATCACACATTTGTTGTTTTAGCTTTCAGTGAATCCTACACTCCTAAGACAAGAGATTTAGTAAAAAGAAAAGTACACTCATCACCTTTTGGTGCCTTTTTAAAAAAGACAGCATGACTGCATAATAAAACACAGTGTAGCAATGTGTGGTAGTCAGTTTGCACAGACCACACACAGTACGTAATGTTTAAAAAAGGTCAGGCAGCGCCCCCTACTGTTACATCCTTTCAACTGCAACAAGCTGTTACAAGATTCATGCCATTATTAACACGCTATTGCATCAGTACACAAAGCGATGATACAGTTCATACAATAATTTCTGTAAAAATATGTTTTTTTTCTCCAACTATTTATTAAAAATCCTACATTGCACATTAAACAATTGCAGCAATATGCATTTCCTTATACACAGAAAATGATACATTCAAATAAATAAAGTATTCAATATACATATTTACATATTCTGCAATTACTTATATTGCATTATTCCACATTTTAATAACATACTCATCAATGAGCACATCTCTGGGCCACAGGTCAACATTCAGAGACATCACAGGGTAGTGTAAAATGTCTTACAAGTTGCTGCTCATACAGTTTTAAGGTAGTGCAGTGTGATGTAAGATAAACATATTTCTTACCAAAAATAAACATTTTAGGGCATTTGAAATCACATTAGAAAGAGCACTTGGGTTCCTTTGATTCCCCATAGTATCATTTAATCATTTGTTCATTAGGATACCCTCTCTTCATACTCTGAAATAAACAAACATAGAGTTATGGACTTTAAACCTAAAAAATCTAACACCTTGATGTATTATTGACATTTAAAATAAAGGACATTGTGTGATATTAAAGGATTGTGTATTTTGTGTACCGCAGCACAGCCTGACTCAGATTTTTTAAAATGAAACATCTTGACCTTACATAAACAGATGTTTTGCTATTACCACATACACATGTTCATCGCACTGATATAGGCCTACTGTATGTGTCAATGCACTGAAACTCAGTTTACAGCAAACCAACTATTACAGTGTATTGCAGCTTAAAGTTTGGTTCACCACATTCTTAGTTGTTAACTATGCAAATCTGCTATTCGTCATTTGAAAACCAAAGGAAACACCTGCTCACATCTGCATTTTAAGAGCACCCAAAGAAGTTTTTCTGGCTGCATGTGAGGTTCCTGCAGTGTATTGGCAGGTGCAGAGAGCAGACTGGTCTACAGTAGAACAGACTGTTGACGGTGCATTGTGCCCCACCCCCCTAGGGGCATTTCAGTCAGGGTGACCATGTCACAGGCCATCCATCATGGCCAGAAGGTCGTCTCCTTTGCTGCTGGCACTGGGAGATTGATCTCCAGACTCTGTGAACTCTCCCATGATCTTGGCCAGCTCTGCATTGGTCTGCTGGTCCTGAAAGACAATCCATCGATCGCAGTGTCAGAGTGTTCATGACAGGGACTTACATCTCATTACTGTAAATCCTGTTAGACTGGCAAAGCCTTACATCTCTGATCCCCGACTGTATAACCGTAAGCCTATCACTGAGATAGGTAAAATTTTGAGTCCAATCATTGGGGTTGCTTATCAGAAGTAAAACACAACTGGTTGTGAGGCTGGCAAGTTGGGCCAGTGCAGACTATACACAGAAGTTCTCTAGTTCAAGTGTTTCTGAGATGGGTCCTCCACGTCGTATGCTTTCCCAGACACTGTGAGTTTTTAAATATGTTTGATTCCATCATTGCCTAAAACAAGATGCACAAGGGGATGCAAATTGGAGATGAGTCTAAGATGGGAGAAGAGCAGTATCCAGTCAGAGTGCAAAACAGGGAGCAGCTAAAAAAGCAAACAGTCCAAAACAAAACAAACACCATGGCTACAAAGAGGGCGAAGATGGGGACTAGTGTTACACAGATTGAGTGGATACAAGAGATGGAGGGGAGGCCCTCTACAAACTCTATCACCAGTCAGACGTAAACAAACCAGATGTCATTTCCAGTAAGTGACTTCTTCTGTGTTTTTGTCGATATCACGATCATTTGCTATAATCGCAGATCTCTCTATCTAAAGTAATCTTGCAATATATACAACTCGAGATCAGTTGTGTAGTTTGCGCATCCTAATGTCAACACTTATGTCAACAGACAGAAAAATTCCTTGTGGTTTGAACAGCGCAGCAAAAAATATAAGATTTTCAAAGTCTTGTAGTCTGCATTTCCCCCACGTGTATGGCCAGACTTATTGTCACCAAGTGTGCAGCAATGGCTAGATTTGTATTACACAAATACTGGATATCCAATTTTCTTCTACTGAAAGGAATACTTTACCTTTGTTGCCTGGATTTTTATCACTCCATATGAAAGCTCATCTGGTCTTGATATTAATGCCTCTCTGTAATAAACGGGAGTCACAATTTTAGTTTTCAGTAAATACTAATTAAATAATAAAAAAACTTGCACACAGGGAAAATGAGCAGTTTCATTTAAGTGACAGACAGCACATTGACAGTACACAAACACAAATAAGGACACTCACTCTTCTTCCTCATCTGTGGCAAAGAGGTTGACACGGAAGCCGCTGTCTGCATTTCCTGGTTTCTGAACTTCTAACCCACCCATTAACTTGGCCAACAGATTTAGCTCCTCTTTGGCCAGAGGGTTGGGAGCAGTGTTGACCTGTTGACACAATGGCTTGTTTACTTCTGTTTATTCCTGTTGTACCTGTTGTTTACAAGATCTTGCTACTGATAATGATGCACCAGGAAGTAGATTCAAATGTGCATGCATGTTATGTACTGTGGACACTGTAAAGAGTCTTCAACATTTAATTTGTTTGCATGACAATGTTTTGTGTATTAATCAAGTTTGCAGTGCGGAGGGTGAAGCTGTTTCACCTTAGTGTGCTGTGCAGAATTTTTAGATGTTCCTGACATGTGGGTTTCCACTGGGCGGCTTACACTGTACCTGAACGAAAAAATGAAAAAAGGAGAATGAGCATTCATGACCATGTAACATAGTGCCAAAGACGACCTGTACAAGACATTACAAATGTTTTATTTACAATATATTGTCTTTTGCCATATGTCAGACATACTGATACTCTATTATTGCATAAATTAAGATGACTAAATCAAAAGCTAATGGATTTCTTGTTTAGTCTTCTAGAAATTCGTCCACTCGTCCAGTAGACGTACTTTTTGGGAACAGTACGTGTAGATATATCATGGCCTGGATAACAGAAAATGTTCATGCACATCTTTTGTACGTTGCAGCATCTTACATGTTTGTGCCTAGTTTGGTGACCCTGTCTCCAAATATCTCGAAAGATCCCTCCCGGAGAGCGGCCGTATAGTTTCCTCCATTACTGAATTGCAGCCTGGTCAATTCTTCACCAGTACAGCTAAACATCCTGAAATTACAACATACAAAAACACTATTTATTAAGGAGAAGCATGCTTTCAGTACATTTTCTAGGCACAGCAATATAATACAGCTGTTGCTTTGAATACTTCTAACACTGTTATTGCTTAGATGTTCTACATGTGAATTCCTGTTTCCTTTATGTAATAAATGTCTCACTGTGCACATACAGTAAAGTAAAATCCTTAAGTAATTTGATCCAAGCTAAACATACAACACATCTAAAATTAGAATGCTAGTTCAACAAAACCTCTGTAATGCAATTAGCTACAGATAGGCCTGCTTAACGTAAGATTACAGTGTGTGGGTAAGATCAGCAGACATATGAAAGACAAAAAGACCAACACTAAAGATGAAGATCCTACAAACTTGTTTAATCTAAGTCTTAGTTATCTCCATTGTTCTTGAGTGAGGATTGTTGGCTCTGAGTAAAAACATCCGTATACTGTGGCACCTTATCAAACCAGGGACTTGTGTTCCATGAGGCACAGGACCACTGGTGGGAAGCACAAAGCGGCCATTGGAGTTTTGCACTTTGTCCTTGAGAAAAATAGATACCTGGCAAAGAAGAAAACATAGAGACAGACTTGTGAGGAAAATAAAAGACAAATCAAAAGAGAATGTAATATTGTCTAGTTAATTCTCTCCCCATGCTTGGGGAGTTTGGCAAACTAATGGACTTACTCTTATATGCATGTCTTGGAAGAAGATAAGGAGAGTTTGTCTGATCAGCTGGAAGTCCCCACTAGACAAGGGTGTATACATCTAAAAAAAACCAAAAAAAAAACAATAATCAATGAAATAGAAAAATAAATTACAATGTAACTGCAAAAACATTGATAATCATTATTTATTAGTCTGTGTGTATATATATATAATTTCCCTTTACTGTTTTTAACCATTATCCTGTTGAACCTAGTATAATCATACAAATAACAAGCAATGAAAAAAAACAGTTGTTATTGACACATCACATAACATGTGCAGTCATACTGTTGTTCAATGTATGTCTGTAATCAAAATGGTCTGAAACTATGACAGCATAATGTACTACCTGCATCAAGCATTAACAGCTGTATAGTGACTTGAAACACTGTGACCTAGTGTTTTAAATAAGTCAGTCTTGGCTATTAAAGTGAGTATGGAGCTGAACAGGATGTTTTTTTTAGCTTATTTAAACTGACATATAACATCGACATATGTTTCCTCTTCTTGGCCATAAAAGTTGTACTACACGGCAGTTTTTAATATCCTGTGTCAGGAAAAGCAATGACTCACAATGTGTCTTATGAGAGTGTAATGTCAGTGTTGTGCTCTACAGCTGACCACGTATGACTAAACTAACACGCACATATGTGAAGTTGTTTCCCCTTCCTTCTTTGTTCTTCTTGGTACACTTAGCCACATTTGGAGGCAATGTTGCATTCTACCTCTTATTTTTTTTTAACCCTGGTTCCCATACCACAGAAAAAAACAAAGATCTTGCAGCATGCTCCAGGAAACCCCACAAAGCCACGTGTGATATCGTTAACCACTCCTGTCCATAACAAATGTGAAGAGAGCGCAGTCACACATGTCCTGTCGTACCTCGATGAGCTGCTGGTACGTCTCGTCAACCTGGCTGAGAATGCTGGGTGTGTCTTTCACAAAGTCTTTGATTGCGTCCATGTGGTTGAAGGAGACGAGGAGGAGGTCCTTAGGTCGGGGACAGAGAAGTACCTGGTACTTGAAAGCCATGGTCATCAAGTCATAGAGCTGTGAAGAGGGAAAACACATGCATGGCTTCACTGACTCATCTATCAAAATAAAATGAATGCTATTGTTGTATAGTAAACAGCAGAGGGAGCCACATACAGCAGCATACAGTGTGTAAGATATTAATTCCTATATACTGATGTAGAATTAATGATATACTGCGTGCTTCAGGAATACACAATATCCAATTTTCACACTTTTGATATGAATATTAAGCATTGATTGATGTGTAGATGTATTTAATGTAGATCTATAGCATGCTTGACTCTAAAATACTTCTCTAGTGTGTTTACTGGGAATCGAACAATTCAACATGTGCAGGATACAACACAGTACACAGCTGTTCAGGAGGGCTACGCGTGACTTACCTTGTCCATGCTGGCTTGATTGAGTCTCATTATGGATGCATGGGCCAGCCTGTCGAACACAGTCCGCAGGGCCTTTTTGGAGTAAAGATCCTGTGGCTTGAAAAGCTCTTCTAGGAACTTTTTGTTGAACATGGTGGTGATGATGTCATTCATAACTAGTCAGGCAAACAGCACAACAGAAAAGTCCACAGAGAGTTAACTGAGGGTAGACAAATGCTCTTTTCACACTGTGGGCTCAGAAGCAGGCACATAAGCATTCTATACTATATGTCGGCCATAACCATTTCCTCCAAAGCCTAACCCAACGGCCCTAATAAAGCAGCAGCGTGGAAAGCATATGTCCTACTTGGTAGCAGGGCAATAGCCAGGTAGAAAGTTTTTTTGTGTTTGAACTCCCCTCAGAAATGTTTACTTCTACCAATCACTGTTGTAATTCGCAGAAGTGTTGAGGATCACTGTCAGAAGTCAAACCTATCAGGTAACTTCACCCTTCTCCAATCATTTTGCAAGCTTTTGTTCTGGCTATCGAGTGAAGAAAATAAACTTGCTTAACACAGTGTGGCTTGGTAGTATTTTGTGCTACTTACCTATAAGGAAGCCAAAGTTCAACTAAAAAAAAAAAAGCAGCCGTGAAAAAATTAACCACTGCTCTCAAAGCAGAGACATAATGTGGTGACCCCAGATGAGCTTCTTGACATATGCCGAAAAACAAATGCAATGCACTTGTTTTTTGAGGTAAGAGGTGTTTTATGTAATGATTTTCTTAAGGCATTAAGTCTACAGCATGTTGTTTCAAATGTGGCACAGGGGCCTGCTTGGTAGCCGGAAATGCTCTTTCATTTGATTAATACAATTTGCAGAAATCAATCCCTGTTTTGAAAACAACTCCCCTTATTGTCAATGAATCTATCCAATGAAGGCCCTTACAACAAATAAAGTTGGAAGCCAGGATCTGAGCAGTCGAGTGACCCAACCACCTACAGGATGTACCTGGTGCAAAGACAACCGCAGTACATACGTTGTGAGGTGTGTGCATATGAGGTCTCATCTGTGTATTCAGAGCGTTCCTTCAGTCTACTCCAAAGCAGAGCAAAGAGCTACTAATGCATCAGGGCATGATTATACTAAAGCTCTGTAGGAATACCTCTCCTTCTGTCGTCGTCTATCCAGTCAGCTATTGCAGAATCTTTATGAATTCAAAAGGGGATAACAAATGAAATGATTGTTCCGAAAACCAGATTGTTGAATGACATCTCAAGACTTGACCAATGTCGTTTGTCGAAGTCTACGCTAAGTGTGAATGGATCCTATAATTCTCCCAAATATGTGTACACATCATGTGGCTATTTATTATCTAATATAATTGTGTGGAAATCAGGCTTGGGATTATAATCAGGCTATGTTTTATAGCCCTTTTTTTTTTTTAGAGCAGTTTCCCATTTGTTACCAATGAAGCATTGGGAATGATATTAGTTCATGGCTGTTTATCACAGTGTCCCATGCAACAGAAACGTTTGTCAATGTGTGTTGTGATTTTATCAAATTGTGTAGATTCACAAAACCACCACCAGTTGACTCATCAGTGATAACTCTTGTGTTTAGACTGGCTTTCTATGAATCAAGGCACTTATTATAAATTCACAAAGCAGTAAACGGACAGACCGACCGACCGGAATGTGCAGTTATCGCGGTTTTAAATGCAGGCTGACATTAGTGTTGTTATCCGGATAGCTGCTAAGCTAAAGTGAGCTACCTTTCTTAGCTTTGTCAGCGGGGATATTCTGAGCTCGAAGCCTCTGGTCAAGGATGTACAGCATCTCTCCGCCGAGGTTGATGAAAAGCAGGGGTAGAGTTCTCGAGGACATGGTGGTATTTGGGTGGTTTAATCTCTTCAGAAAACGTAGGTAGCTAGCGGTTGTAGCTAGCTCGAAAGCCTGCCGACAGGGGGTCTGTCTGTTTGGTAAAGCCTCTTCTGGTTGCCAGGCCACGAAGCAGATCAGCCAATCAGAGTGCAGTAGGTTATGACGTACAGGAAGAGGAGGGGAGGGGG
>NW_023339807.1:19383554-19403514 GCF_004916995.1 Morone saxatilis | reverse complement strand
CGGGTGTGAAGCTTTCAATTTCACCAGCATGTGAAGTAACCTGGAGGTCAACTGCATATGTTAAATGATTAAATATTTGAAAAAATGATGTAATGTATGTTCTTTCTGTTTTTGCTTTTCTTCCTGTGAAATTATTTCACACATACGAGCACCTAAAATCCTTCCGAAAAAATGTTTGGTTGAAATGCTCACAACTAATGCCAAGAGCTAGAATACTTCAGGTACACACATTGTTTTAAGGGGTCACAAGCAAAAGTTTATATTCACCAAAGTGATCCACATAGGAAATTTTTTTGTCAGAAAACCACTTGGATCACATTTTAAGTTATTATATAATTTCCTACATTAAAAAGTATATTAATACCATTAAATAATCACATTTTTTATTGAAAATAGGGTACAAAATCATTCATGCTTTAATGTAATTGAAAAATGCAATTTATTTACAATAATGCAAATCAGTACCAGCACTTTGCCACACAGTTATACGGGTAGATATAAGGCTATTTAATACGCTGAATTGCAGAATTCATCAGCTGTTCCTTCATTGTTGTTTGCATAAATGCCAGGCCTGCTATGAATAAACAAATTATTTCCACAATAGCTGGATATAATCAACCTTTATGTCCTTTATGTCTTATTATGGTGAAATTTCTCCATTCCTGATACGGATTTCTCTCGCCATCCTGCATGTCTCGCAAAGTCCGCAGCAAAAGGTCATCAAGGCGTCATTCAGTATTGTTCCCTGAGGATAAAAGATAGTAACAACATCACAACGTGGAACATAGACACTCTATGAGGAAATGTCCTGCAGTTGAGGTTTCTCAATTGGGAACACCCAAAATGTCCTATGTTCATGAAATCTCTCTTTCATAAGAGTCAAGTTACTGAAAACAGGCGAGTCTTCCTCTATGAAACTTAAAGCACCACCCAAAAACATTAGCAAAGGTATTCTGAAGAGTTTAGAATATGAAATACGGATATGAATTATTTACCTGAATACCATAGGTCAGTCTCATATGAGTCCTCATGGCTGTTAAGCCTCCTGGCAAACAACCCAAGCAGCAGTTTTCTCCATACTTGCTTGCTGTGTAGCAGCTAAGTGCAATTGGACAAAAGCAACCAAGAGCACCTGCAAAATATAAGTGTATTCCATTGTGAATTTTTGAAAGAGAAAGAGAATGAAAGTACGTAAAACTGAATAATAATAATAATAATTTAAGCATCTTGAATGGTACTCACAGACTAAAATGTCACTGCAGCAGGCGCATAGCCCGGTGCTCCACTCTCCTGTTTGGACATTTGTTCCATAGCCGCCTGCCCCTGGTTGATGGGTCACCACTGGGTTTGACATTTTGGATTACCAGAACTGCTTGTTGTTTCTAATTCAGCTGCCTAGTTAAGAACACATTCAGCGGTTAGCACCAGAATAGCGCAAAATGTGGAAAAGCACTAGAAAAAATTATCTAAATTAATCCTTTCAGTTATTTTCACATTTTGTCATATGTACTTATGTGTGACACTATTAATTTCCTGAGTAGGATATGTCAGTTTTACTTCGTCATAGAATAAGTCAGCGGTATGAGTAAATAAATTCTAGTGCTCTCCATTGGAGAATAACTCTAAAATACTAAATGTGTTACTCATACAGTTCAATCCACTTTCATGAATGTCCTTGCAAAGCATGTAATGTATGTACAAACTTTTCATGGACTTCGTCATTAACACAGAACGAGACACTAGTGTGTGGGCTTTGCAAGGTTTTGTTATTTAGATAATAACTGATAATTGTTTTACTTGATTTCAACACAATCAGTGTATAACTATTCAGCTTCCCACCCTTTAAATTTTGCTCAGAAAATATTATTATTTTGTATTTTTCTCCCCTTTAAAATTATTTTCTCTGTATAGTCTATGGTTGATTAGGTCAATACTAGATCATAATACTATATAAAAGTAAGTTATTGTGACACAGACTGGTAAATGTCACCATAGTTAAGTATGTACGTATGTATGTTAACTATGAGCCAAGTACGTAAATTATTACATACTTAAGAATTAATATGAAGGTATTACTCAACCTGCAGTACTAAAGAACATGTGACCTTATTTTGTATAAATGCTATCAAAATGAGTTCATCGTGAATGCACAACTTTTAAAATACAAAATACGAATAATTTGCAAATATCAGTATCAGTGTGTATAAATTAATAGTGAACTTTTAAGTTGATCTACTGCGAGAGGGAAAAAAGGTGTCACACTTACCAGAAGAGTCTGTCAGTGTGCACTCGTACTGATCAAAATGACAAGCAACACACCACACAGGAAGTTGTGACGAACTTGAGCTGTGAAATGCTGGTTTGCCAACAAACTGCTGTTTCTGATGATGACAAAGATCTGTGGTGATTCACTGACAAACTGACTATTAACGAGAATTGGTCCTGCTGTGCTTTGAGGGCGACAGTGGGTGCAATCACAAACATCTATAGACTGTTAGGAGGAGAAGGCTTCGATTTAAATGGTTCTCCAATCTCACATTAGATCAGCAGTTAAAGAGAATTCACAAAGTTGTCAGAATCTTTTAGACTATGATTTCATAGAACAACCGATGCATCATGTCCCAGTTTGTCATACTATGTCATAATTGCAGTTTGTAAGAGAAGGGATGTTTGTTTTTCAAGTATTGAACCTGTACAAAGCTACACATAGCTGCACACTTCCTTTTTGATTATGTCAACCCAAATGTTCATATGCATGTCCCTGTTACATTCACACAGGGCATAATGTTGCCATTCGGAAAATCAGGTGAGAAATAACTTTAATATATATTATAATGTAAATTCGCAGGATGATGCTCTCAAAAAGTAGTATCTGAAATTCTTATTCAGAATATCGGATATGAAATGAAATGATTATGGGGTTAGGGTCACAATTTGAGGGGATGTTTTATTGGACAAAAATAAGAAACACATTGAACTATAATGCAGCAACCAGCATGCTGTACAAGCTGTTCTTGTTATTGTTTCTAACTCCTGTGTTATGACTATTGAAAAACCTTTTCTCCACAAACACTTGACCTCAAGTCAATTAAACAGTGCTCAATCATGTTGTAATATCACAGATGCTCTTACAGATACGGAAGAGTGCTGCTCTGCACAAGGCCTGCAGAAAATAAAAGAAAGAGTACTAATATTGTGACTAATTTAACATTATGCAATCACTTGCTCTGACTTATGTTTTATTAGGAGCAGTACAACAATGCAATTCTAGTAGTCATGAGATTCAGTGTTGAGTCCTTTAAGTTGCAGCCTATAGTGGACAATGGAGTTTCTGACTTTAGTTAATACCTTGCAGAAGTAATATCAGTGGCTGCCTCACTTGTTTTGTGCAGATACAACTTAAACACCAAACGCATTTGAATACAACTTTCTGGGACAATTTATTTTCTTTTAATTCTGACATCAACTTGAAAGCAAAAGAAAATAATACTGTATGACTGCACATGAAAAAGGAAACAAAAACTATTTATTCACATGCCACATAAGTGTTGTATTATACAGTATATTGTCTTTACTGGTTCTAAACAGCTTTTGTCTCGGCTGTCTTGGTGTTTGTGGAGGCTGAACTCATCTTCAGCCTCTGCTCTGCTTTCTGCTTCTGCACTTCCTTGAAGACCTGAGAAGAGACATGTGATCAAGTGTCAGTGGAGCTGTAAAATCACACCTTGAACGTGTTACATAGTGCCCACAACAGCTGACAGAAAGCTGGAGTAATGCTCTCAAAAACAACATGCACTATTGCTTCACTAGTGTGGAGTATAGTCTCACACAAGGTTTAAGGTCTTTAGATATGAATCTCCAATTGATACCACTGTTATCCACTTCCAATAAAAAAGACAGCATACATTCTCATACGTAGAAAATATAGGTGTAAACAGAATAATGGGGTCATTTGTTTCATACCTTAATGCAATAGGCCTTCTTGGCTAGCCAGCGACGAGTCACCCGTCTGTAGTACTCTGGAGGGAAGGTGTAGGTGATGCCCAGCTGCTCACACACTTTCTCAAAGGCATCGTAGCGAACCAACCTGAGGTTTTTCAAAAGCTTTTTCCTCCGGTCAATGGCCATGAGCATCCGTCTTTTGTTAGCTATGTCCTGGAATAAAATACATAACATAATAGAATGGGGGTTGGGCTACAAATGTGATTCAAACAGGCTCAAATGGGAGAAAATGAGGACACCATTTGAAGCCCAGTTTATACATCAATCAGCTTATGAGGAGATACTTAATTGCAAACGCAACAGAGACACAGTTCAACATTTGCCACCTCTATTCCCCATCTCTGTCAATTTGAACAAAAATGTTCGATATATGATGTATGACGTGGAAATTTCCAACCGTGACTGTGCTACGCATGTTCTTATTTCATGTGGGGGAGTACACAGGATATCCTGTAGAACACAACTCTCACACCAGAGGAAGGCAGAGAGGAAATGTGGAGAGACGTATTCATCAAAGTTCTAGTGGTGCAAGTCAGCTGCCCTATCATATGATACGATACGTCATTTAAGACTTGTATACAACACCTGACCAAAGAACAAGCCTTTCTGTTTAGCGTGCGAGGGAGAAAAATGATGCTGTTTCTACTTCCTTTACTCACCTTGTGATGTTTTTGCAAATGCTCCTGATAGTTTCGGATTCTTGCAGTCAAAATAGCCACTGAAGGAAAAGACATTAAGGGGGGGGGGGGCATACAGTTGAAATACACTATATCCCATCTTAGTATTTTGTTCAAAACACTATGTACAAGATTGCAAAAAGGCAACTCACCCTGAACTTCCACTGAGCTGCGGTCATTCTTGTCCCGTTGGACTTTTTCGATCATCTGTTCCGTTTTCAGCTTCAGCTTGTCACTCTGAGGACATGAACACAGAGTGTTACACTGCCTGTTTATTACTTGACTTTCTGAAATTCAAGTCAGTGTAAATTTCAAGTAACACCATAATTATCATCAAAAATATTGGGAAAACAGGAAAGCAGAGTAAAACATGACAAGGCGATCTGTGGGGACATAAGAACTCACATGACTTGCCAACTCCAACGAAAGAAGTCTTTTGACGAGATCATCAGTCCTATTAACACAAAATACACTAGTGTTAGAAAAGTAGATTGATAACCTAATAAATACACAGATGCAGGTTTGTAATCAATTGTGTTATTAAGTTATTCAAGATAAGGTATGGTATATACGCATATTTACGTTTGAGCGAGGGGTACAGCTGTATAATCCACCTTCAGCATTGTTGGAGAAAGGTCACTGAACTGGCCCTCGGGGCCTGAAAGACACAAAGTGTTTGGATGAAAAGCGAGATTTCAAAATTGCCAAGACATGGTTTGGTGACAGTGTAGCCTCATTACATACTCGTCTTCCTTTTCTTCGCAGCCCGAGCATAATGTCTCACTGGTGTTGAAACAGCAAAGCTTCCTGCAACTGAGGAGAGAGAGAAAAAGAAAATATAAATGTCTAGTGAGGACAGAATTATGGAAACACCAAAAGAATAAATGACTTATCTTAGATATCATAGCTGTGATCTAATGTTGTAAGACAAAGGGAAAAATGATTTGTCTGACACAGCAAACTGTCGCAGAGCTGATAGTGAAATATATGGAACCTTCACAAAGTCACAAATTACAGCAGAACTAAACCAAGACTTGTGACACACTTTCAACCAGAAATGCATGTTGTGGACTGTCATGGCTTCTACAGGAAATCTCTTACCCACAAAGACGCATTATAAGGAGCACAAAACGTTAACACCAATATAGCTCTGTATTCAAACAAGAGCAAAGATGAAACCATTTTTTTACATAAACAGAAAGTGGTTAACTTGTAATGATTATGACTTCCATCCAATGAGTGCCTTCTGTGGCTGTATAATAGCTCAGAAGATAAAATAGATACGTATTAAAAATAGAGGCTATTTAAAGATCCGGACCACAGAGGCCTATATTTCATACTGATAATGCCATTTGTAAAATATCCACCTCCTACACACCCTCAAGCAATCTGACACTATTCTAAATTTGACATTATCGTAAGCTATAGCTGTACTAAAAGATAATGGTGGTCCTACTCCTTCTTGAGAAATTGATTTTTACATTGAAACAGATGCAAAATCTGCCAAATGGCTTGTGAATGTCAATAGATTACTTTTTTTTTTTTGCTGGTGAGTGAAGCAAATCTATCAGCCACTTTAGCAGCATTTGGGTAGTGGCCAGTGCTAATGTTGTACTACTTTATTCTGATTAGAAGTAAGGTCTGAGCACTCCTTTCACTTTACGTTACTCTTGCATGCGAAGAAACATTTATGCTAGGGACCAAACCCAACACCAGACATTTTTATTTGCAGCAATTTACTTAGCATGAATGCTGGATGCTGCATGTGAAGCCTCTCTATTCTGTTCTGTGAGAAGAAAGTTACAGGATGATGATGCAACCCATCCTCGGGTTTAAGCTGCATGATTTAAAGAGCACACCCAAGATAATGTGGATAACATGGCTGTCCCACACCAAGATAAAACACAACCATGCACCTATCAGATGATGAGAGGATAGTGGTTTTCAATATCATCAAAACACCAATGACGTTGCTTCCCCAAATGCTACTTTTTACTTCTTATATTTCCAGTGATTAAATGTCTGTGAGACAGTACCAAGCGGCAACCTCCATGGCTGCAAGAAATGAAGCCAACACGGAACTGCAAAACTCTGCAGTTCCTCAAAAGGCCATTTGAGGTTGGCTGCAAAACTGAGTCAATCTTCATAGCCCCCCCCCCCGTGTTAAAATGCCCAACTTCACAGCAGAAATAAACATGTCTCTAGCTCATTCTCTGTTCATGACAACTGGGTTACATTGTTATATAACTCGTATATTATACTAGTATGTTAAGGCTTAAAGTTATGCATAATTAAGGATGCACACGCTTTTAGTGACATGTGGGTGCTGTTACAGGTTGCTGGTTTTAGCAGACAGGCTTCATTCTGTCTGCCTTAAAGAAGCATTTCACCCGTGGAAACATTAATCTTTATTGAAAGTGGGTTATATATGTAGTCGAAATGTAACATAAATTTTGAATTTGGTGCCTATTTGACCGAGAAAAGAGTGTTTGTAGTCTCACTGCAAAGACGTGTTTGTGGTCGTCACCCCTCTACAAAGACGAGACTTCCCTGCTGCGCAGTGACGCAACCACATGGAACGATTTTTACTCATTGGGAATGCACAGGACGTGAGACACTGAAAACTCTGCTACTTTCCCCGTCTTTCAGGGGAAAATGAGGGAATGGTGCACGACCATTCAAAAATATGACTGGGTTTCTAACGATACAAAGCTTAATGCAAATGGGTGAAGTGTCCCTTGAACTCCTCGTCTTTGCCCATTTTTGGATTAGTCGGGAGCCGGCAGAGTTACGCAAGGCACTGCAAAGATCACGCTCTTCAGAAACCTATGGCTGATGTCACAGAGACTATGTCAATATTTTATGCAGTCTAGACAGTCAATTTTATTTTCCTCAGACTAGCAACTCTACATTAGCGTTGGCAACTAATGCTTATTTTCATTGTTGAGTCATTTGTCGATTCTTTTCTTGATTAGTCGATTAGTGGTTTGGTCTAAAAAATTGTCAGAAAATGGTTAAAAATGTTGATCAGTGTTTCCCAAAGTACAAAATGACTTCCTCAAAGGTCTTATTTTGTTCTTGACCCAAAGATGTTCAGTTTACTGTCACAGAGGAGTAAAGAGACCAGAAAATATTCACATTTAAGAAGATGAAGTTAAAAGAATTTAGATTTTTTGTTCTTTAATCAAAGCGATTATTGTTTAATTTAATGGCTGACAAGTAATGTAATAATGGTGGTATCTCTACTGTAAACTAAACTAAATTAAATGTGATGTTGGGTTAATAACTATTCATTGACATGTGAGTCAGGATTTCCCAGCATTTGTCATTGAGTTGAGGAGAACTGGTCTCCTAGGCGGGGTTGTTAATTAAGCTTTAGTACGTCTGTGGCTGTCAGTGAGCTAAAAATAGGACGCAACACAGTGAAAACTAGTTAACACATTCTATTAGATGTGAGAGGGAAATGAAAGCATAGCTAGATGCTCTAGGTATGATCATAATAAAGATAATGAGTTGGCGCATTAGACTGAGCAGACAAAGGCATACACAATGCTGTGTCATCCTTGAACGAGTCGGCTCCTTTAAGTAAACTATTTTGTTTTTTTTAATACAATCCAGAAACGTTTCCCTTTTGTAATAACACTGAGACCCAAAAATGGTAAAATGATGGCACTCTGGAAATGATAAGGCTGAGTGATGTGTGCACACATACAAATAATAGGTAAAAACACTGCTAAATGTGGCTGATAAAAGCCAGAAGTGGTACAAAAAAGAGCAGGAATGCCCATCACTATCATCCACATCCACTTAATAAAGTTTACAAAAGTGCAAACCTGCTCAGCAATAGGTTATATTGAGTTAAGAATATTTATTTTCATTATATCATATTAGAACGGGCCTGTTCGACAACTGTTGAGTTGTAATTTGTTCATTTAGTTTTTCTGTAATAATCATACTAGCTGTCTGAGCCTAATGAGTTGCTAATACAATATTTTAAGTACTTTGATTTATTGTTGGGCTAACATAATACCTTTGGTGTAACTCTCCAACTAACTTGTTTATAGGACATATTTTTTCACTACCATTGAACTGGTTGTCCAATATTGTTTTCCAGTTGCTTTGAGTAAAAACCTCATAGGCCCACTGCTATCTTCAGCCTTCATTTGAAGTGTGTTTAGCTCAGTGCACAGCCATAGTGAAGGCAATTTTATGGTAATATTGAAAGACCATAGTTTGTAGTTTGTGGTGTTGTTGACTCGTATTGGATGATCTGTAGAGGTGTTTCTAATATTTAGACTACCTTCACTTACCCTTACTTTTAGTAAGTGTACAAAACAAACAGGCAACTTGGTGTAAATGTAAGTACTCCAATTTTATTATATAATTATTATATTATTTATATTATAATTGTATTATTCCAAGCAGTACAGTTGTTTAATTTTGAATGTTAGCTTGTTAAACAACTCTAAATGCACTTTTATTATCATAATTATATATTGTTTTATTATTAACATTATTATCCTTGTTTGAATTGACTTTGAATTTATAAAAAAAAAAAGGTAGCCCCTTGAGATGCAGCATCTTATTTTCGAGACAATCTTCCAACCAACACTGCCAACCCTCAGTTGTCAAAGAGAAAAAAAAAATGTTAGAAACAGTGACCCGGATAATAAAAACACTGAATCAAAAATTAGAAACAAAGTGTTTTTCAGATGAGAAAGATAAAGCGGTCCTGAAACTACGGAAAGAGGCAGAGGACATAACGATGTATGAGCTCTGTCTAAAAGTCGTTGGCAGTGTTTGTTATTACATTTTCAGTTTACTAACGTTACCAGTTCAAGCTGGGTAAAGAAACAAAAATGTGCTTTCTGGGGTTTCAAAAAACATACAAGAGCCACACACTAACAACCTAAAGTCAGACATAAGCATACAGTGACCCGCTCTCAGTCAACAGTGCCCACTGCTCACGATGCTCTGGCGTTGTTCATGAAATAACAGTGACATTCAGCCGGGTATTTTATGAACTAATAAATAATAAATCTGCTCATGTTCCTCGGGTTCTTGCTGAACTCACCACAGCTGACTCTGGGTCCTGGGAGTGAAGCCGAGCTGCGCGTCCAGGAGCACAGAGCGCCGCTTTCTCGCAAAACAGTAGCGGACGATTTCAGGACAGTTCGCAGGGCTATGTTTGCGAACATGGTCGCCAGGGTAGGTAACAAGGTACACGATAAGTGCTTTAAATGTGAAGAAAATGTGACAGGTAACCACACTCGACCCCTACATGAGGCACGCCATTTTGACTAGACCAAACTAGTCGAGTGAGGATGGGGGAATGTTTTTCTAGGCTAGGCTCACAATCCCAGAACACATCGATAGGTCAAATAAAGGGAGAAATAAACAACAGTGATAGATAGATAGATATATTCATCCCGAATGAATGGGGTCGTCATAAGCAGCCGGTTACATTAAAATACAATAAAATACAACAATAGAATAAAATACTTAGTAGAAAAGATAAAAAAGATAAATAGGTAAGGTAAAAGGTGCCAAAGGAGTTGTAGTGCCAAGATGGTGGTATAGGTAACTGATGACATGAATGGTAAGTGTTATAAAATAAATTATATAATATTTTATAATAAAATAAAATAATATGTATATATATTGAATGAATGAACCAGATATACATTATACACATAGAATTATACATTAATATTGAATATGAAAACATGTGCATATATTCCCAGCCTGTCAAGTGTGCATACATATCATACTGTATATATATATAATACACACCAAGATTTTGAAAATATGATATATGCATATTATAATAAGATACTTGACTATACAAGAAGTATACACAATAGATAATATCTTATATATTGTTATATAATAATAATAATAATAATAATAATAATAATTGTAATAATTGTAAGCCGAGAGTTGGAGCTCTCTTTTAGCAGTATTTTGCTAAATAAGAAATTCTGAATATTTAACTACTGTAATTGATAGTTTTTATTTCAGAGTGGTTTAGGTTGTAAGAGACAATGGAGTTTCAGGTTGAGTGGGATGAGTAATGATTTGTCAATTTACAGATAATAATGACTTGATTAAATATATGAATATGAACGGATACTATACCAAATGAATGGCAAATGACAGAGAGGAATAGGAGAAGACATATAATTAAAATACAATCTAATGAAAAGAAAGAAGGAGAAAAGAAGAAGAAGAAGAAAGAAGAAGCATAGTATAAAGAAGAAATGCTGTTGGGCAAAGTTGGGCAACAAGGTATTTTAATCAAACAAATATTCCCAGCTTCTAAATACATTTTAATCCCCCATCATAGTTTAATATCTGCTTCCTCCATCCTATACAACTAAATGGATGTTTAAAGCAGTTACACTGAAATGTCTTAGTATCTAGTCATAAAATCAAGTGTCTTATTTTTGATATGGCGTAAAAATAATTTGTCAAAAAGAGTCCTACTTACCTAAAATCACCCCAGGCTGTTTTGTGGAGTGATGATTTTATTTACGCTGTCTGTTTTCTGTAGAAATTGTAGGCGGCATTTCAGATCACATGACAACTCAATCATTTCAACAATATCATTTTTTTCTTCAGTAAAAAAGTTTATTTTGCAAAGAAGGGAAGTATCTACAGAGTGCACAGACAAATAATCAACATCATAATCATTAACATCAGAGTGATTTTAGGATTAAATCTAGTGTGCATTTACAGCTGTGTGTTATGCTGGATCAAACTTATGTCAATTGGCTCATTACACAAACTCTACATCTTACAAAGCGGTTACTCTTATAATCAGCAAAGTACTTTTAGTCATTTTGTGTATCATTCATTGCTAATGCTCGTAGAAAAGGAAAGTCATCCCAAAGGATGCCTGGGTTGGCTTGTTCTTCGGGTATGCAATCATGGCACGGTCCAAAAAAACATTGCTCTCTGGGCAACCCCTCAGTTGCCATATTTTGATAGCACTCTGGACTGAAGGATTCTTCAGTCTCCAAGAGGGGCTGTGTGGACTCAGAACGCAGGTAGACATTAGGAGCTTTATTTGTAGGGCTGTTGCATGGACTGGAGAAGATCACAGTAGCGTAAGGAACAGAGTCGCAGTTTGAACCAGAGTAGCCAGGGATGAATGGTGAACCACAAATGGATTCTCCCAGGTCACTGGTGTCCTCTGCACTGCTCAACCACAGGTCATCGTCCTGTTTACTTAGTTTCACAGGGAGGTCCAGGAAGCTGAGGTGGGACAGGTATATTGGATTGGGCTCCTCACTGTCCGAAGCAAGATTGGTATCCTGCAAAAGGAAAATAATTTAGCCATCAATTTCTTTATTTAGTAAATGACAAAGGATAGGGCCTGTACTTTGTCATATGTATGTTATTTAAAGCAGCATTAATTATGACCTGTAAACATTGACATATAAAATAAGTAATGTGTTAGCAAACAGTACACATACAGCAGACATAGAGCAACATTATAAATAATTTGGAGTTGTGTTTCTGTCCACCTGACAATTCTAATAAGTGAGTCCAATATTCCCTCTCCTTCTAGCTCTGTTTTGTTCTCCCACTCCAAATATCTGCCTCTTTTGCTGCTGAATTCTCCACCATGTCCACCAGATTGCTGCTAACTTTGTCTGTCTGCTATTTGGTGCTGGGAAGGTAGTGCACAGAAGATTTATCATAACCTTTTTTGCTGAAAACAGCTACATGCTGCTGCTGGACATTAGGTTGAGGAGAGAACTGAGACTGTACCAAAACAGTAAAGTTGGAGCTTATGAAACCAAAACAATGAGCTGGAAAATGCTGCATTGTGCTATAGTGCAGAGTGGAACTGCAGAGTTGGTGAGAATTCCCTGTGGGCTAATCACTTTGAACTGATCCATTGTTAATATAAAAATATTGATTATTTTGGCTTTAACCTTGTGTAGGTTATAGCATAAAAGTATTTTATCTTGGCCAGGTTAATTTTCTGCACCTGTGTTGATTCTGATGTCCATCTCCTGATGCTGCTATTAGCCGGATCTGGAACAGCTGGCCAGAAACGCCCCTTCAGCCTGCAAAACAAAGTAAAAAGATATTAAGAATAAATCACATTACAGCTTCACAGCTTAAGACAGTGTGGCAATGATCTCACCTTCTGTGGTTGGAGAAACAAGTCGTGACAATGAAGATAATCAACAATGACAGTCCAACTCCAGACGCAGTCACAATCAACACAACAGTAACCACATCTAAGAAGAGAGAAATATATATTTTGAATGAAATATCTGCTGTGGGAATACACACTTTCTTGATCTGTCATGTTTCTAGAAAGCCAAACAATGATACCAACCGAAGGGCTCAATATTAAAATGAATTGTTGACCCATTCAGGCTTCCACCAAACGTGCTAACCATCATGTATGCCTCATACAGAGGCCCAGTGTTGAGGTCTTTGAGGACCACCGTCCTCTCTTCCAGGTCAGCATTCACAACTGAAGGAAAGATCAGAAAACAGATAGCATCAAGTACATGACAAAAATATTATAGAACAGTGAAATTAAGGTCCTTAACCCACCGTTAATGAGTCCCTTCTCATTCCAGTACATGACTTTGTAGCTCTGGATAATTCCGTTCCTTTGGTCTAATGGTATTTCATCCCAAGTAAGCTCAATGTGTGACTGCCAGGTCTTTTTAATTCGTATTTTTGGAACCATGGATGGAGCTTTAAAAGGAAATATTATAATGAGTGATCAGTATTACTAAAGAGAGCTACTGTGCTCATGATTTGAAGCCATTAAGCCAGCAAAAATATACCTATCCACAAGAGGGCATTATTCCATCATGTATCAGCTGTTTCTGATAGATTGCAGAAAATACATATATTTTTACTAATGTGGCAAACTCTTTTCCCACTTCTTCAAAGTTAAGGCAGCCCAACTCTCACACCTCTGCCTGCTCTTAGTGTGATCCTCTTTGTGTCTTTGGTGACTTACCCTTTTGTCTCGAGTAGGCATTAACAGTCTGAGGAAGGCCTATCCCATCCTTAAACCTAGGATACACAGAGATCCCATAGGGCTTGTAGGGCTCAAAGCTGCCTATTGATGAGAGTGAAGAGGTTAGAGTGTATCAGTGCCTATAAGCTCCTAACAGTGTGTACAGGCAGGTCGTGCAGAGGAAAAAGAAGACCTTGCATAATAGTGAATTTTCATGGTAAAGGATGAACATCAGATTAGGAAAACTAAATAAAAAGGTGAGTAAAATAAGAAGGAGACATGGAAAAACCGGCAATACAAATACTATAAAACATACCTGTTATAACAAGACTTGTCTGGTTTCTGTCAGTTATTTCAAACTGTGTGAGAGACAGGTCTGTTTTTAACAAAGGCCTCCATTCCACCACAAAACCAGTGGGACTGGGAGAAACCAGGCTTCTCCACTGGACCAGTAGGGATCTGTCATCATGAGGAATGACTGAGACGTCTGAAATCACTGTATGATCTACAGACACAAAACATATTGTACATGTTGTGAGAAAAAAGTATGAAGCTGTATCATGCTGGAGCAATTTTCTTAACCAGTTAAAGCAGGTTTAGGGTGTCGATTTTACCTTTAGGTAGATAAATCCGAACTTCAGTGGGGTTGGATTTCCCTGCTGCATTTAAAGCACTCAGATACACCTTCTTTGCTCTCCTGGGAAGCTGGAAAGTACAGTAATTCCCCATTGTAGAGCACAACTTTCCCTTTTCACCAGGCAGTTTTTGCACCGAGACAATGTATGACACGTTCTGGCTGTTGGCACGAAATTGTTTTGATGGCTAAAGAAAAAAGTGAGAAGATATTTTAAAGGCAGGCCTCACACACTTTACCAGAGCTAGAACAAAAAATACGTCAGTATTTCAGTTTGTGACAGGTGTCAAGCAACGTATGTGATGTGTGTACCTTCCAAAACAAGTGTATGCTGAGTTCTTTGTGCGTATCGTCCCCTGATACCTTCATCCACCAGTCTAGGCGTCCAGTGGGAGCTGAAAAGAAAGAGACGGCTGTCAGGTTAGCGGCTTGTCAAAAGCCTGCACTTCTCTTCTCACTCTTTAAAAAATAAAACTTTTCTATACAAGACAGCTCTATGGATTCACTGCCAGAGTGCGCGGCAGCACTCAATACATCAATTCAGCCTGTGCTATAGAGCAAAGCAATAGGAGATGTAGAACATGACATTAGCATATTGAAAAGACCAGGACGTGGAAGAAAAGGCAATAGATTGGAAAATGTTAGAGTGACTGATTGTGTCACTCTGAATTGATCTAAGCCCTACCGCTTTCCAAGGTGACCCCGGACTGGCTGCTGCTCCATTCACTCCAGGGGCTCTGCAGGTATCTGACTCTAATCCGAGCGAGATACTGAGTCCCATGGAAGAGACGACACAGGTCCACAGGTCTGGCTAGTCTAACCTGCCTCACCGGTATCTAACATATGTCCAAGAGCACACAAACCATACAGATATGACTCCAGACACACACATTATGAACTGGTTATATTAGTAGATAATAGTTTTCGGTTTATATTGACACTAGAATGAATTGTACTCACTAGTTGTTCAATCAATTGGTGGCTTTCAGCGGTCTCAAGACGAACTTCCAGGTTCAGGCGGAGGTTATGCATCCAGACCTGGTGCTGAGATAGGATCCAGCTCAGCTTCAGGCAGCCATACTTTTTAGGCACTGCTTGAACCTTCAGAATTGTTGGTGGGTCGAACTTAGCTGAAATAAAACAGCCCTGATGTAATATAGATGTAATACATTTTTTCCCCACTTTGAAGTTTTCTAATCAGTGCAGAAAAACTCTGGTTTGTGCCTTTCATGTATTACAATTACATTTGGGTCACAGAGCTAAGCAGCAGTTTTCCCGAATAATAAATACCCGGGGATCTCTAAAAAATTCAAAAGGTCGTTTAACAACACTTAGAGCTGGTCTAAAGGTATTTCCTGAATCCTCAAGATGCTTCTAAACATCTGGAAAGTGATAAGGAAAGCAGCAGTAAACCCTCTTTAGCTTTGTTCACTCAATTGTAATGGCAATACATGAGAGGGACAAAGTGTGGCTACATTAGATTATGAAAGATATAGAATAATAATAATAATAAGAAGAGTATAATAAAAGTACCATCTAATGTTGCACTCCTGTATCATTGCCACCATAGTTTCTCCTACATGCTTGGAATCGGAGAGTAAGGCGAAGGTATTGTAATCTGCAACTATGCCGCTAGATGCCACTAAATCCTACACACTGGTCCTATAAGGATTGTTCAGTGCAATGTAATAATTTAGTTAAATACCAGCTAATGGCTAGTCAGTGATATTTTGACAGAGGTTACTGATCGCCCACAAGCAATACAATCAAATAAAACATTCAATAAATGCATGTTTTCTATATTTCTTACCTGCACTGGTGGGTTCCAAAATAATTGGTACTGAGGTTGCTTCTGCAAGTTCATTCTTTGCCTTCACATATATTTTCATTTCTGAGAACAGGACAAAGTCAGCACGAGGGATGGTATAGCGGTGAATTCCTGGTAGGACCTCGTAAGTGTGGTTCTGGTTTAAATCCCTGAAATGAGAAAATTACAATGTGGGAAACACAGTTGTGTAACCTCAAAGGCGTATTTAAACATTCCTGGAACCAAAATGTTGTTTGCTTTCTGGTAACGGTTTCAGTGCGTTATTGGTAGCATTTAAAGGCAGATTACCATATCTCGGTGTGGAGGGTGTACTTTGTAATCAGGTGGGTTTCCTGCTGCCCAGGGTCCCAGCTACAGGTCAGGGTGATAGTGGTGGTGAGGTTTGTCTGACAGCTGAGGTTTTGTGGCGCTTCTGGTGGATCTATAGATGAAACAACAAGGTAAAGAAAGTAATTTTTATGAAACTGTTAAGGAAAACACTTTCTACATCCACATTTTACCACTGGAGTTCAATGTTACTCAAGTTACACTGGACCAGGATCTTTGCATCATATCAGAATCAAGTGGGAATGAGTATCTATATAGGGTGTATGATTGAAATTTGTATGTAGCTATGTTTGGATGCATTTAGTGTTTGTATTTGTAGTAACTGTGTAATTAGTAGTTGTGTTTGTACTCTAGATGGAAAGTATCTTGCTAAATATGTAACATAAATCTCTTCATGAATGTTTTTTGTGCTTGGACCATGAAAAAATAAATAAATGTATGGAGCTTTATTTTTGTTATATTTTCAATTAATATTTGCAGTTTTATTATCATGGCAAAGTTTATAAAATAAAAAGTTCAGCTTCTTTTTTATTTGATGCTTTAATCTTCTGATACAATCTTTGCTGCTTTAGATGTAAACCTCTAAAACATGTATCTACTACCCATTAAAATGTGCCAGATCTATTAGATTGTGGATAAAAAAAGTTACTAGCACCTATTTTCTATTTTTTTTATGTTGAGCTCAACCCAACACATTTAAACTTCCTCTTTCATCAAACATAATTTTTTTCTGTTTTGGTATTCACTGGTGGGACATTAACCCGTGGAATAGGCAAGTTAATTTGATTATTAATGGACAAACATGCACAAGACTTTGAAATCATTCTTACATCCGGCTCTGATCTCCACTCCTCCTACTACTTGAACAGGAGAGGCCTGTACACAGCAGGTGAGGTACTCCCTGGTGTGATTGAAGCTCTGTATGACAACCTTGGAAACCCTGCCGCTGTCATTGGACACAGAGCTGCTGGGGAGAAACCGATCCCCGAGCCTCCACACTATATGGACAGCTTGTCCAATGACCAGGGGGCAGGCATCTGTGATGACACAGGTGGCTGTGACAAGTGACCCCAAAGGCACAGCTGAGCTGGACGTTTGGACCTCTGCGCACGGCTGTATGCCATCCTCTAACAATGAGAAAATTCATTTAAATGTGGCATGTAGAAGAGAATCGTCTTTTACAAATGATTATATTCAGTTTGGAAAGTATCTCCAAGGCAAAGGAAGGGAAATGTGTTATAACAATTGCCTTCTTAACAGCTGGTTTCCATTTAGATTTGCTATTTTATCCTGAAAGCAACACTCACCATTTCTGGCTCCATTCACGATTGCCACCAGTATGACAATCACTGACGCCCATGTGGATATCATGATGATACAACCTGTTAGGAAGCCAAAATGAAATGCATTATTCTTGAAATACAAATTTCCATGCCCTATCAAAACAATATTTAAATTGCCACTCCTTCTGAGCAACATGTCGCATTGTGTGAGGTGAGCTATTGAGAGTGATAACGTCTGTCTCTTCAAAATACATCATCAGCGAGGTGTTTTGAGTGTTTGGTATGGCGGGCTGATGTGAGCAAGGATGCGATCTCCATAATGCATAATATTTCAACATAAAAAGACAGCTAAAGACAGCTAAAGTAGCAGTGAAGCAGTGGCTACATAGCCACTGCTTCACAATACAGTAGTGGAGACAAATCTGCAGTGCTGTCTCTGTCAGGCGTTTGCAGAACATATACAGAACAAACGCCATACACTCACGTGACTTGTGGGTACACATTTACACAACATGATTGCACAAAGGATATGACATTTAAAGCTCTGCTAGCTGTTACAAAATTAAATTTAAAATCTCTGTAGGAATGACGCTGTCGTTACACAGTGTATGTCTCCTCATGCTATTCTATTAGAGAGATAGAAAGTTTTCCGAGCACACAGGATTGTAATTGCCAGTTGTTAGAAGGTAACCAGCCTTGTTGGGCATGCGCTCCATAGCTGATTGGTCATGTATAATGAGCAGAAGAGCTCGTAAGCTAAGCAGATGGGAGCACTTCTCCAGCATATTACACTTCTGATATTAAGTCAACAACCTGCTTCTTAAATTCAATACGAGACGAGTTGGAACCTCACGTTACAAGCGCATGTATTATGAAACTGAATTTTGAGGAATGTGTTCTTGAAATACTCACCATTACACAACCATGAAAGGTTAAAATTCAAAACACTGGCTGGCTCACAAAGCAACACCAACAAGGCACAGACATGCCTTCACAGCATTTCTCCGTTTCTCTGTGTTGTGTGGAAGAAAAGACAGAGCAATTTAGTCTGGGATGATGCTGAAACAACTACTTTAATTGATTAGAAGAATTATTTAGTTAATTGATAGAACATGTTTTTCCTAATAAAAAAAAGCACATATAAATTTATCACACGTGAAACACCATTTCACGTGTAATACAAATGTAGTTTAAATGTAGTTTAGTCACAATATATTTCACATATACATTTAAAACATAAAAAAGGCATTCTCTTAACCAATGTTTTAAAAGTCTAGTGTGGAGGAATTAATTACATCTAGCGGTGTAGTTACAGATTCTCTCGCTTCACCCTCCCTTTCCAAACATTTTGAAAAATGCAAGCGGCCCTATCTACAGCCAGTGTTTGGTTTGTCAGAGCTACTGTATAGAAACGTGGCAGTTCACCATGGCGACCTCCACAGAAGGGGAACTGCAGGGTTTGTAGATATAAACGGCTCAATTTAAGGTAGTAAAAACATAATGATAATGGAAACATACTTATAATATATTATCATATTCCATTTCTGCCACTAGAGCCTCCTAAATGTCACACACTGGACCTTTAATTGATCATCCTTACTATTTTATACTTTTATTTTAATTATTTTACTCATATGTACGTCCTCCTCCTCCTCTCAATGCTGTGTAATTTTAAATTGTTTTTATCTTCATCATTGGTTGTCTTTTATTTTGTCTTGTAAAGCACTTTGTAACTTTGTTTTGAAAAGTGCTATACCAGATAGCTGGTAAAATGTGTCAATTTCTACTTTTTAAGTGCCAATAATTTGTTATTTATTTAATATGAAATGTGCTCATTCATTACAGTGGATAAGATTATCAATTTATTACAAAGTTGACCTAACATTCTAATAGTAATTATCACATGCCACTGAGGACTCAGAAGGGAGGAAACCTCACATCTGATAGTGGTACTGATGACCCTTATTGATTTCTCCACCAGAGATAAATGTTTAGACACAGACATAGTTACACACACCCACGCGTGTGAAATACACACGCATACAAACACACGCACACAGAGCCAGTAACTTAGACCACAGCATTGAGAAACTTCCTTTGGTCTTGTAACACTCAGTCTTGGTCTCCTTGTCTGTGCAAAAACATAAAGGGGTTACAATAATGGCCCTTAAATTGTATGACTGTTACATTTTTTCTGCCTTTTCTTTTCTT
>NW_023339807.1:19379288-19383454 GCF_004916995.1 Morone saxatilis | reverse complement strand
TTTTATATGAGACTGGGTTGTCTGATTCCAAGTCCATTGTTCCTCAGGCCAATTCACATTAGCAACAAGTACATGTTCAAAATAGACTTCAACTTCCTCAAAGGTGAAAGGAACAAACTGAGTTAATTTGTCAATTTTCTGGTCTAGAAAAACTCTTTACCTTTGGGCAAAAAATGTATGTCTTGACTGTCAAATTGCAAACAACCTCGTAAGACAAGGAGGTATTACTTTAATAATTTGTAACTATCACTCAAACTCCCAGTTAGATTGCTGCCCTCAGTCCACAATAACCTACTATTTGGTGAAGTCTGCGTTAAAGCGATGTGAGAGAAAGGGAATTTCTCCCTGTTTCTTATCAGCCGTGTGCATAAAGGACTCCATTTCCCCTTTGCTTTCTGTTTTAGAATTTCTGCTCACTACTAAAAGGTAATTGCCTGTGGCTCTGACAAAAGGCAATCGAGAGAAATAGAGGGAGAGAGGAGATATGTTATTAAATTGGAGTGTATTTGTCAACAAACACAATTTGATATGCTTAAAATAAAAATAAAAAGTATAGAAAAGAATGGCTATTTTCAGCATATTGGTCAATTATGTTCCTAATGTATCGATAAAAACATGTCTGGATTAATGTGTGTGTCTCAGTGAGTCATGTCACTATGTGTAGAAAAACATTTTGCTATAGCCATCGTATGTTTCCTTTTCCGTTGCTGTTGGGGGTTGCCAAATGCCCACTTTCAGCATTTGGCAATATCCTTGACATAGAGTGCAATGAAAAACTTGCCACTATTTCCCCTTTTTGTTCTTATTTCTTACATTAAGCACTGGAATTTAAAAGGTGTTCAAGAAAGTTATTTCTTTTAGTCTTTGAATATGTATTAATCATACAACAGTCCCTTCAAACTCAGACTCAGTGACCTACAGTGTCAGCAGTTGTAAAATTCCAAAAAGCCAAAAAGGAGGAAAGCAATCGGTTTCACATCCTTTTTTTAATGGATGACCAGAACATATACATGTTTTCCATAGCTTAACACTTCTTTCACAGCGGCACTGTCGCCATTTCGAAGAGTGTCACAATGACAAAACAGCTGAGAAAACTCACAAAATGATTGTATGTGCACAAAAATAAAGATCTCTTATCTCAACTAAGCTCATATCTTAAAGTATTAATTTAAACATGAATTAATAATTAAACTTCAAGTATCTTTACTTTAAAAGGATTATCTTCTCTTAAAATTCATCTTTAAATATTAAATATTTGAAGATCCTATACATTTGTAGTGTTTCATGCTTGTTAAAAAATGTACTGGCATTATTAGACAGGAAACTACAAAGGACGATAAATGGCACAAGTACAATAAAGAGCAGCCCAAAAACATCTGATTAAGATTTAAATTAGATCAAGTTGATCGGTCCGTAAATTGGATCAGGATGCAACTCTACGGCCTGAACCGGTGTCGCTCAGAAACAAGTTTTGTGAAGTTTCCTTTTTCAATCTGGCACAAGTATCAAAATGAAAGGACCAGCAAATCGCTTGATGTGAAGATAAAGGAGAACCAGCAGAGAGGCTTGCCACTCACCACACAACAGCTGCAGCAGACCCAGAAAGACGAGAGGCTCGCATCAGCCTTGATAACACTAGATGAAACAGTGTGGCTCAAAGCAGCTCAGATTGGAAGACATATGTGCGTATGCCAAGCAGCACCACCACCACCAGCAGCAGCCGCAGGAGCCGCAGCAGCAACATCCTTGTTTTGAATTTGTGAAACTTCACTATTTTACAGGAAGAAACACATGACTGATGGGGCCCAGTTATGGGAAGAAAAGTAGGGTGTTTAAATTCCCGAATGAAAGGAGGTGAGCAGTTCAAATCAAAACAAACAAATCTGGGACAAATGTAATAATTCTTCTCTTATTTATTTATTGTGACAATGTATTACATTGCTGATGGAGTAATAAGAACAGTCATTACACCTCAGTTTGAAGCAATTAAATATAAATCTCTGAACAGTTGAGGTGTCTGGCCTTTGCTTGTATGAGCGTATGGACATATTTCAACTTTGATAGTCTTTTCCCACAAGGTGTTAATATGGCGGCTGGCAAATGCCCTACAATGTGACTCCAGGGAGCTGTCTTGAAGAATGCAATAAGTCTGGTTCAGGCTGACCCCTCTGTGCTGAGTGTGACCTCTGGAGTAGCAGATCTGCTGTATCACAGAGGCTGCCTCAAATCGCAGTCATCTCCCTCTCTGAGCCTGTCCAAGCCTTTGTCAGCATGGTAATAGAACAAGCTCTTAAATGGGATTGTAAACTGTGCCTTGACCCCCCAAGGGCACTTGAAACTACTTGCCATATCACGTTTATTAGCTTATTAAATTGTAAAATGATTCTCTGGCTGAGGCCTCATTTCAAACAGTGCGCGAGGCGAGCCAGTGAGCTCACCCACTCAACTTTTAATCTAACAGCTGCATCCCTGCTCGGTCACTGTCGCCCTCAAAAACATAATGGAAGCTAACTGTTAATCAAGAGGACGCTGGAGGAGGAATTAAACACACGCAGTAGTAGGTTTTTGAATAGGAATCAACAGGAGGAAAGAAAAGCAGGCACTAATTAAAAATACATTAACTGGTTATCGTGCGTTGACATATTTTGCTTGATCTTTTTTTCCTAATCAGCAGTAATGAACGAAGTGTTCTCCATCCACTGGGTATTACATGCTACGTTTCAGTGAGCAGTAAAATTAGCTGAGGCCCCTGAAGCTAAGTTGAACCGATGAAGCTTTGCTAGGTTTGATTACGGCTCTTGTACTGTACTTAATAGAATGCTGTCTCCTCTTTAGATTCTTATTCACATTAGAGATGTGACTAACCCCAGATTAGTCACTGCTGGAAATATCCTCTCATATCTATCTACTATAATACAGAGAATTATAGTAGTTAACTGCAATCACAACCACTGTAATCATGGTCTCTGCTAATCATGGATGCTTACATTCAAATCTAAGACTATGTAAGGCCCAGTGCCTTCTGTTAAAACAATGATGTTGTACTACTCCACTCAACCCTATGAGTCAAAAACAATACACTGTACTCAGAGTTTAATAGTAAAGAAAATTACACATTTTGTGTTCTTAAATCAGCCCCATAACCCTTAGTGCAATGAATCGGATATTTATATGCTAATACATACT
Organism: Morone saxatilis; assembly: GCF_004916995.1. Classification (NCBI taxonomy): domain Eukaryota; kingdom Metazoa; phylum Chordata; class Actinopteri; family Moronidae; genus Morone; species Morone saxatilis. Next base: position 19,380,268 of record NW_023339807.1, on the reverse strand, counting down.
CAATACCTGCCTCACAGCTAATTAGTGATGGAAGACCTGCTTGCTTTTACTTTTGAATGTACAATAGTTTAGTACATTATAAGGTGAATAACCTTTGTTGGGAAGATTGGGCCATAGCATCAACAGATTGGTATTTAATGGCAATAAAGTATAAAAAAGATGAACTTATTACATGTAAATGTGTTTCGCATCTTAACATTGTAATTATCTTTACATTTAAAATGCTTTTTGATTTATTATATTACTCAGTAACACAGTAAACTGAAAGTGAGTGTGAAAGTGGAATCTTGATCCTGGAAACGGTACTTTGACAAGAAAACGGGTTAGCCTTTTCAAGGAAATCCATCCAATAGTAGTTGTGATATTAAAAAAATTAAAATAAAAATGTCAACCTAATGGTGGCACTGGAGGAAAAGTCAGGGGGTTCACCGCGGCAATCTACTGAATAGTTATTTGAGATATTGCAGTCTGGAGCAAAGTGGTTGACCAGCTGACTGAATTCATACAGACTACTTCAACTAAAACTGTGTGTGTTCTGCAGCGACAGCGCAGATATGTGCTGTACTAGCTGTCCAAATTATCAAAACTCCCAGATGGAGAGACCATATGTCCTGAAAAGTGGCAATGTGGAAGGTGCATGTGCTTTACTTTCTGTTCCTAACATCTGAATGGATGCTGTTTGCATATGTACAGAACAAAGTCCTGCGATATGTATTTCATTCACACAAATCAGTTATGTTAGATTCCTTGTGTATTTATGGTATTTGGCATATAATATTGATTCTGATTCAGTTATAATCACAGTCATCTGTCATATTCAACATTTACACTATATGATGCTTAATGTGATTACATACCCTAAGCTGAGTTGCTGCACACCAAGGAGCGTGGCCCCTTGCACTTCACTGCTGTTTCACTTCACATGACGGTTGGTTGAGCGAGACAGTGGCACTGAGAGAGGGAGAGGGAGAGAGAGAGAG
>NW_023339807.1:19371522-19379188 GCF_004916995.1 Morone saxatilis | reverse complement strand
GTCAAACAAGCTCTGACTCACGCTCCTGCTCTTTACATGCACCCAATCCACTCCTATCTAGTACCTGTCACACGCTGGCTGCAAAATGGAATTGACTATTGATTTCCCCCTTACCACAGGTCAGTTGTGCTGGCAGGCTATAGTGGGCTCACTGAAAGCCTTGTGTGGGACAACAAGACGCGGAGAAAAAAAACACATTATGAAACCCACACAAAAACACGCAAGCACAAATACACGTTCTTATTAACTACCATTTTCTGGGATTGTGTAAAGGGAGACAATGAAGGTTGCTTTAAAAGAGGTGTGTGTTGCAACATGTGTAGTGTAACACACTGAGGAGATGGGGACTGTGGTGGGATTTGTTCTGCGATGCAGGAAAAGTAGAATAAGCATATGTGTGAAACGCAATCCAGCATTTTGCAAGGTTAGATGTTGCTGCACTGAAATAGAGCAGTTATTCAGAACTGTTTTGGCACGTGAGTCTTCAAAATAAATGTCAGCTTTCATCACGTTGTTATTGGTTGGTAGTTTTGCAGAATTTTGCCATCTTGGGGTAATTCATTTGAATTATCTTGAGTGGCCTGAAGAAGTGAAAGTATGCAGTATTTCACAAGAAGAGGTAAAAAAAGAGAAGAGAAAAGTCTAAACTGTGTGTGACAAAAATATTTTAATAATTTAATGACCTATCAGCTTTATCTCTGGATCCCTTGGAAGGTCCCACCTCTCAGGCTGGAGGAAGGAAAAGCAGTTTTGTTAAACAGGTATTTAATAAGCCTCTACTTTGTTGCTGACTGTGGGGGTCTCAGTTGCTGTCTTTTAATGTCAGAAAAGAGAAAACAAACTGGGCTTCACCACACTGTGGCAGCTTACTTTACTTCTGATACACACTGATATATTTTTAAATCAACAGACGGTGAAAATTACCACCAATATTTGTCAAAGCAAACAACAGATTTTGTGACAAAAGCTTTCACTTTCCTAGCTCTCAGAACAAAGCAGTCAGGGTTGTTCTGGGCTTGAACCCAAGGGTACACGTTCGCAAACAGCCATTCTAACAGCTTGGTGGTTATGTTTGAAGAATAGAACTACAATGTACAGTGGTATACATAATATTTACACTCACAAAGACCACCTTTGTTGTTTTGGGGGAACTAAATGCACTCCAAATTAGAGCCAATATTGACTTGTACTTGCCGAAAAGGGTACCTGTTCTGTGATGCCAGGAATTGTTAGTTGTGTACATTTACCATCCTAATTATAATTTGTTCGTAATTTTTTAAAATTTATTTTATTTATGTATGTATATTGATGTATTTATTAAGTATTTATCGTTTTGTTGGTAGTCAAATTTATTAATACAAGTCATGCTTGGTATTTTGGTCTCTCTTCCTAATTAGCATGCATTGATGAAGTATGCATGTGTCTGTTTGTACATGGATTACCTTTATAACCGTAATAATAGTCTTTACATTCAGACAATTTTTGAGAATACTTTGTAGCCTAAAGCCAACAACATCAGCAGTGTAAGCTCCACTGACTTAGTTGAGTGGCACGTCTTTCTCTGCAGGCTCTATAAACTTTTACTGTGTGTTGGACTGTGGACAATGATCCGACTGACATTAAAACTAAACTGGTCTGTGGACCGTTTTGTTGAATTCTGTTGGGGGATGCCAGCACACATGGAGTGCCAGCCTGTGAAACCAGCCGAATTAAAACTGTATTCAATGATAAACTGAAAAAACCAACAGGAACCTGAGGGCTGCGACTGTTGGTGTGGCCTGAGCTAATGTGGTCTGCAGTGTTACTTATCATTTACTGCTGCTCATTTCTAAATGTGCCTAGTACAGCTGCTAAATTGACTACAGAGCTACTTTGGCACTGTTCATTTTTTCATTTGTTTTGTTCAAACTGCACAAAAGTGGCCATTGTTCAGGGGTTGTAAAAGGAATAAACACTGCCTCAATGTTTGCACATTTTCTAGGCAAGCATAAATGCTCTCTGTAGGCAGACATGATAAAAAGCATAGATTTACAGCCAGGTATACATACACACTCACTTCACAAGCAATACTAGTCTGGTTTGCAGACAAAACCTCACACACAATCTGTAGTGGTATAGGCAGTGACGAACAGACTTTGTGCGCGCAATAGCTCAGCAACAAACGATACCTGTTACATTTGTGTTGACTGTCAAGGAGCTGTTGATTTAAATCAGTCTTAAGGCTTTACTGCGTTACATTATAGCAGCAAAAGAACATTTTGTTATTTTGTTCTACAGGTGGAAAAAATAGTGTGTGGTGGTGATTTACTAAAATAAGTAATACAATATATAATTGTTCAGCCACAATAATTACCATATAGTCAAATTAAAACCCCTTGATGTCTCAATAAAACAGTCTTTCTTGTAAATGTTATAGTAACATTATTTTGTGGTCTTTGTTTTGGATTGCTTTATATTTTACAGATATAAATGTCCTGTCCACCCTATGCTGTTAATTATCTGCCTTATGGAAATTAACCATTTTATAGCTTTATAGTTGAGATTTGCCAACCATCTTATGTGACTGTGTAAAGCTTGAGTTAAACTGTATTGCAGTGGAGAGGTTCTGGTATAAAGATATGGCAGACTTGTCAGTCACTTCTTGCTAAGTGTCCTTTCTGTCTTGCATTTTCTGATATTAAACCAGCAAGCAGCAGGTGATGTGTACTTTGTGCATTAAATATAGTCCAGTTAATCTTAGGTTGCTACAGCCCATATGTTATTTATGCATAGTTGATTCCCCTACCCGCTCTGACTTTCGCCCTCCTTTCTCAACCTGTATAAGGGGTCATTAAGTCATTGATCGAGGGTAAGGAGGTGAACAACTGCAGGGTGTCAAAGCAGAATCAGTATATCAGAACTATATGTGAGGTTCCATGAGTGCACAAGGAAACCACTTGTTTAACTGATGCAGAGACATTACATTAACAGAATTGAATGCATTTTAACAATGCACTTTTTCAGTACATATGCAAACAAAATATGCTATTATAACAGTGACAATAGAAACAGAAATCAAAGCACAAGTATTTTTCTCTTCACTTTGTGGTTCATGTGATACTCTTGAGATCAAAATAATTATAATAATAATTATTACTATTATTTATAATTATACTCTGCTTCTAGGTTTTGAAGTTAGTGTCATGCCACCAAACACATGGTCTCCTGGTGTCAAACTGGCTGCTTGCTGCTGCATAGTAGCCTTTTTCTACCCAACGTGACATCCTGTGTGATGGCCACTCCTGACTGCCTGACTGCCTGACTGACTGCCTGATTGCCTGACTGCTCCCTATAAACAGTTGCAGATTGCTTTACTTTGTTCTGTCACTCATTTCCTTATTCACATTCTGGATGAGCGCTCATAACCAACTCACTTTCTGGCCCCGGATTGATTGATTGATTTATAGGTCAATCATTGGGTAACCTTACTCGCCTACCATCCCACACACTCCAATGTCTTTCAGTGAGGAATCAAAGCCAAGGATTGACATATGAAGCGTTTCTTCCATTAAACTTTCAGAGAAAATCCACCTGTGCTGCTAGTTCCTGCTCTCCTGTGGAAAAAGAGTGAGGATAAATATTCAATATTTGCTGACAGTTATCCAAATTTAAAATCTAAGGCTGCATTTTAACACCTCATTTACTCTATCAGAAATGCCAGACCACCAGTGAAACATGCCATCACTGAAAGACCAAGGTTATTTGGAGAAATTAACATAACCACTAGTAGTACTTGCAAACAACAGATTGTAAACAGATTATGGGATTTGTCAAAGGCTGACCTTCTGTTAAGCAGCACCTGTGTACAACAATGTGAGCCAAAATGATATCTACCCATTAGAACCAACAGATGGCACTCTGGTAACATCTAGACCTCAGTGAGACATTTATGATGGAGGAAAAAATAAAAAATAAATAAAGAGGGAGAGATGCACTGATAAATATAACCATTTATAATGTTTTGTTTATTATATGATGGGAGTTGTTTTAGAGCTACAGGTGAGGACAGAAGCTTGTACACAGATAAGCTGGACATTGCTCCTTTCAGTAAAGGTTAGAGAGACTCAGAATAGATTCTGAAATGCTTGCCTGTTAACTTTAAGAACTCCTTACAGGGATAATATTTGACAAGACAGTCAAGCTATGTGTCAGAACCTTTTAGCTCACCGACTTATTCTAACGAGACCTGATTGTGGTTTTGTCATATGTCTAAGAACAGGGTTACCTTGAACAAACTGTTTGACATTGAGGCGTCTGTGCAGGGGCTGAGCAAGATGGCCAGGGAAACTAATCCTTCTCAGTCTGCCATCAGCAGGACCTCGGCTAGTCATTGCTCTGACGTGGTCTTTGTTGGAGAAGGCGGATGAACCAAGGACAGGAACTTCTCTTCCCAGGCCATACCCAGTTAGACCCCTCCGGTAGGTGCCATGACCCCAGCTTTGGGGCGGGGGGTGCCCTCTCAGAGACATGCCACGTCTATTTGGGACAGACTCGTCAACAACAAGGTCATGCTCATTGTAGACAAATGAGAGTGGTTTGTTGCGACCTTGAGGATCCCAATTCACAAGGTCAGACGGGCCTGGGGCTTCAGCCAGAGTTAGAGGGGCAATGTGCTTGACCTCTTCAAGATTGGACTTGCGGTTAATATGTAATTGTCCTCTGGGAAGTCTAAGCACTTGGTCGGTGGTGTATTCACTTTGAACTGGACTGTTAAAGCCGTGGCTCAGTACAAATGCAGATTCAGAACTCCTGGGGTGAGCTTGTTTATGTATTCTGTCGTCTAGGGATCTCACTCCCGGTTGATTTTCTCCGTAGGAGGCCATGTTAGGTTCAGTCTCAGCCAACTCACGCCCATTGTTATTGTAAGGGTGACGTCTGAACGGCATTGTGTCGAGCTGCATCCCATGATGAATTGGTCCATAGAGATCAGGGGCTCCATGGACTCCAGGATAATCCAAACCCAAGGCAGCTGCACGGGCTGCAATGGAACAACACAGTGTTGACAAACTGCATATTCTCTGTGTGCCGTTTCATTGTTTTGAAATGTCAAATATACCCGCTAATTGGTAATTATAAGAAAGTAGTAACATCAATCAATCAAAGCGCACTACGTACCTCTCGCTGTTTTAGCACAATACACACCTCCAGCTGACACAGAGCGAAGCACAATGGAGCTGCAAAAGACAACAAACACTGTAAGCCAAACAGCACAGCGCTGATTGTTTTTTAACCACAGGAAACATTCAAGATTAAAATACCTGAGAAAAACCGCCAGAGGTACACACATCCTGGCAGTTATGTCAGCATAAACTTCATGGCAATGCAATTAGTGAGAACACTTGCCACTCTTGACTTCTTTTGCAGCCACTCTGACTGCCCAAATCCTCACCCTGGCTTGATTTACTAATTACAGACAGCTGGTTGTCATAGAGACCAAAACTCAACCACTGAATCCAGTCAGCCACCGGCAAATTGCTTCATTACAGGCAATTAGTTAAAATGCTTGCTAGCAGCAGATTTCGACCAAACAAGACATTTTAGTTTACTTTTCATTTTAGTAAAGTGAAACACATTTAAAAGCATGGGGTGTGTGCTGTAAGGATAAAAGTCAAGCAAATATTTGCAGTTCTGTGCAATTTTAAACACATTTGTTAGTGGGTAATCTCGTATTTATACAGCTAAAGAAAAGTTTGTCTGGGCTTGGTTAAAAAAAGAAAGAATTGTAAATAAGTGTAAATCCTTTGGTGCCATTTGAATATTAACTATTTTGCAATCCTAGCATGATTAATAACATCACCTCAGAACTTTAAATTACCTGAACAGGTAGCTAATTAAAACTTCTAATTCACTAGACCTAAAACCTGCGATAATGATATACAATTTCCGCATGATTACCATAACCACCGCAAATTTATAATGATCTCATTAAGCTTGACTTTCTTTATTATATGGTTCAAAGAACACAGAAAACATTTGGAAGCATACGTGCAGCAGTAACAGTGGGTCATTTTTCTTTTGTTTTTCATAAACATGTACAGTTCAAAACTTGGGTGGGGGGGGGGCACAATTAATCGCTTTACGTTAAAAGCCGGAGAAAGAAGCAGCGCTTGGATTCTTGCAGCAATGAAGCAGCTGAGAGCAGTGGAAGCATTTAATAATTCACTCAAATTATTTCTGTCAGGACTGACAAGCTAAACGGGGGCTTGATTTAATTCTGTAATTGCATGTTCACCTTTACCCTGAACCCATACTTTGGTAATTAATAGGCCCAAGCTTTATTTGAAGTGTGGCAAGGCGAGTAATGGAATTTAAATTGCAGGTGATGTGAAACCAAAGATGTGAATGCCCGCTTGGTCAAGGAGCTCATGCTATTTGCCAAGCACAGTGGCACCCGGACTGAACCAAAAAGTGGCACCAACCCTCAATCGACCCACAGACCTAATCCTCTGCTCCTGCACTTCGCAGACCGTCTGTCTGTTGTTAAGAATGGACTAGACTTGACTTGAACTATGCTATTTGACTTGTGGATTTCAACACAATGGACAGTCTAGATGAACACCCAGAGACACACATTAGTGGTGGCGTATCCATCAGCAAAGCGACTTTGCTTTGTGCTGGCTAACATTTGTAGGGACTCTAAAGCAGACCTATATCCCATGTGGATGAGGTTGAATCGCTTGACACACACCCTCTGGAGGAAGGTTAGAGTATACGAGCTCAGCAACAGAGGATCAGTGCTCCACCTCTCAACCTCAGGGTGATGCTGAGCCCCCACACTCAGCTCCCATTATCCCCTCTGGGCCTCATTTGTGATGAGCGGGAGGTCCGCGGTGTCATTTCCACAAGATGTTGACACAGACAGAGCAGCCTCACCGGACTGCCAAATGACCAGTGAACTCTGACACTGTAACGGCACAATGTTCCAGTAATGGCTGTTTCAACCAAAAGGTGGCATGTAATGCGCCACTATTAGGTTCATGATGAAACCACTCACATTTGTTTTGGACTAATTTTCTAAACTCGTGTAAATATGTATCAGAATCAATTAGGCCTAATAATATACAGTCCTTAGAGGATTCACATCAAAGCACATAAGCACACAATCCAATTAAGAGTGTTTACTGTTTAGATTGAAATGCTCAGCGTTCCGGTCTTAAACCCAATCCGCATATCAGTAAACAGTATTTGTGTCTTTTCCAGTGGTTGTGTGTGGGCGTTTGTGTGTGTGCGCGCTTGTTTGTATGTACGAGTCGAGAGAGAGATAAGTGCAGAGTACATGCAGCTTTGCAATCTTTAATATGTTTTTTGTGCATTTCTTTTATGTGTTAGTGCGAGGTTGTTATAGATATTTGATTTTCTTTTTTTAAAGTGCTACAGTAAAAACGTGCATACAAAGTGCATACATTAGTACCAAAGTATTTTTGTCATTTTTTAACATCCATATATGTTTGTTATTTATATTCATTATGATATATGCAATATGATGCAGGTGGGTACCCAGTAGTACATTTGTCCAGTGTACCATTATGGTGCTTTTGATTCGAGTCAGACCTGTGACCCTTTGCTGTATGTCATCCCCCCCCCTTTCCTGTCTATCTTGACCTGTCCTGTCAAATTAAGGCAAAAA
>NW_023339807.1:19348491-19371422 GCF_004916995.1 Morone saxatilis | reverse complement strand
CCAAACAACCATGACACTGTATTCCCTGTCGTCAAACTGGCCATGCTGGGAGCTCCCAGTCTGACAGGATCAGCTAATAGCTGCTTGACAAGGGGACGTATACATTCAGAGCTATTGACTACTATTGCAACAAGTTCCTCCCTAGAAACAAGCACTCTGATTTCAGTTTCATGTAAACTTGAATAGCAGAGACAAAGCACACTAATGAGCCTGTACAGTGAAATGAAAATGACACAAAAAGAGTGACACATATTATTTGATAAAAATCATATATGTGATAGAGATTTACATTAAGAATGGTAGCTTACAAACAGTGTTATCATGGTAGCACCTCATGTTTCCGATAGATAAGAGCACAGAGACGTTTATTCTCCTGGAAATGATCAAATTAGATGAATACACTGGCATTTCTGTTGACTGTTGTACTGAATTTCAGGGTTCTCTTCCTTCACATTTCTACTCTTCCACTGCAGCTTCCTCATTCCTCCTCTCACCACTGTAGACAACAGATACTGAACTCTTTGAGCTCTAGGGCTCAGGCTGGCTCCAAAGCACGAATAGCAATCAGCAGAGGGAGCAAGGGAAAGGAGAGGAGGAACAGAGAGACACACACACGCAAAGAGCAACAGTTTCTGTGAGAAAGAAATGGTCAAAATACACACTAAGAGAGATAGCTACAAAAAATGACAGAGAATGATTGTGTACAAGAGGAAGCAAACCATTTGTTTCCACACTACCAAATTAGAAAGCCCTCCAATTTATCTCGTGTTCATACAGCTTTCATTATGGAGGCTCGCCTGTGCCAGGCGTGCTGAGCCTGCGATTTGAGACAACAATTAACTTTGGCTTTTTTAGAGCCTTCTCATCTTTTAACTAACCCAACATAGACTGTTGCTTGCAATCTGTCCCTCTCTCCAGGCTTTCCATAACAAAGAAGAAAAGTGACAACAAGATGCAGCGAGGGCTAAAGTATAATTAGCAATGACACAACCAGGATGGTTCCTTTAAATTCCATACCAATTAGGAAAAGGAGCAGTCAGCAAATGCTGTTTGTGATGTCCTAAACAAATGCCCCTTGTGGCTGGTTCCAGCATGCATGCAGTGGCTTGCATTGGGGACACAGTCACCTGTCAGGCCTCATTTGGATGTGGTGGATTCCACTTTGCATGGTGCTGTCCCAAACCATCTCCCCACGCTCAGCTCAGTGTCAGGGATTAATTAGCTATGTCTGGTTCTACAGAGGCTGAGAAACCCAAGTGAGCTAGACGAGAAGAGAAAGAAGGGAAAAGAGTAATGATGAACCAACAGTGGTGTCTTCCTCACAGTGTTTTTGCTATGCAAGCAAGGGCAACACCCTAATTCCCATGATGCTCAGCAGCAAATTCTGACTTTAGCTGAACTGTAGCAGCAAATCAAGGTGCACCAAATCCACATGCAACTATTGTATGGTAAGTCTGGTGAGTTAATTTATAGTTTTACAAAGTCTACACTATCTACTTTTTTCAGTTCAAATTATAAGTGTATTTTGCCATGGTTTATTATCTGAACATACTGCATGATTTCCTGACTTTTATCCTCCACTACACATACTGTATGTATTCATCAGGAGTCCCTAATTAGTTTTCCTTGAAGGCAGAATTCAACTAAGCCAGCTTCCAATGTCTGAGCCTCATGTTGTTTCATTTATTGATGGCTCTAACAATATTAATGATGATAATAACAATTATAACAAAAAATGCAGTAATTTCAGCCCCCCTTCCTCAAATTAGTTTTATTTTCTGCACAAGTTCAGGATTTCATTTATTTTCATTTTCACTCTTTAGTTTTATGAGCTGTGTAATGTGCTACCCACTCATCATTTGAGTATCTGTCTTTTCAGGATTTTGGAATGCATTCTTTTTATTATCAGCAGTTGCTGTGAATTTTGAGATTTGTTTCAGGTTTATAAGACCCCAAGCACTAACTTTTGTTTCTTTCAAGTTTATACTCTGAACTATCAGCTAAAATGAAACATTTACATCTGCAAATGACCAAATATAATCAAATATAGAAAGGTTAGATTCTTATTCAATGGCAACTACCCTGATTTGTAGCCATTTAAATGGATGGGCGGTTTCATTGTCACTTTATGTTGGGAATCTTGCAGAGGTCAGGTAAAGGTAGCCAGGTAAAACTAGTTTGCTCAGGAGGAATATAATAGTATATTTTCAACAGTTAGTGTTTTTAAATGTGTTAATAGTTTTTTATTATTTGAAAGAACACAAAATATCATTAATGCTTTTTCGTCTCAGCCGGCTGTAGAGGCGTATCTGTGTTTGATTGGCAGCAGCTGGCAGACTGCCAATGTGCCAATGTTACACTGTAGGGAACAAGAGACAAAGTAAACAAACTTGTGCCGTGGCCTTCATGTCATGGGAAGACAGTGTGTTGTTAGTGGTATTGAAGGGTAAGTACCACACCAACATCTAACCAGACTGAAGTGAGATTTACATTTACTTTTACATGCTGTTTAAAGACCTGCAGCTAAGCAGCTAATATCCTTCAAAACCAACATAAGTAGTCCACTTTTCACCGGTGAATTTTTGTTTAGCTGTTCATCAGGTGCAAGGCAAGACGTGTGTTTAAGATTAAGATTTAAGATAAGAAGGATATTTAAGCTTATATGGGTCTTTGGCTGTTGTGCAGCAGGCTTTCTCATTGTGACCGTCAACGTAGACACCTGTAAAATCAGCTCCTGTATCATTTCCCATGATAATTCAATTTTCTTCACCTTGCCGTTGCGGTTCGCTGTTACCATGGCAACCGGAGAAATCACAGTGAGTCAAACCATTATCAGTTCAAACATCAGCAGGAGATAGTTGTGCAAGAGCGGTAGCCACCATCTCTCTTCTTACCATCGCGTTTAAACCACAAACAGTGAAGGTGGCAGCGGCAGCTTTTCACTGTCTGGAAGCACCTTAACAGCGACCCATTAGATTAGCACGTATACATGTATGTCGCTGAGCTAATCCAGCCCACAGGCCTCGTAAATGGGAACTGCGTGGCCCAGTACTTTAAACTTTACTGTTTACATGTTCTCCATGTACCCACTCTAAGCCATTTGATCCATGTGTTTGTGGGGGATGACAGATGGTGACAGGCGTTTCTCCTCCACAAAAGTCACCAGTAATGAATACAGTAAGTGGTCATAGAGGTGTCATTGCCTTGGCACGGAATTTATCAACTGCCATCAAACAACGACATTTTATAACATACCATCTGTAAAACTCAAGGCAAGACTTAGGGATGAATCCCATGTTTGGTTTTGAAGAAGAGGCAATGAATTCCTGTGAGCCTGTCAGCAGGGAGGAAGTTACTTGGAGCTCAATCATCTTCCAACGCCCCATAACTGGGAAGCCAGGAGCATATATATACTGGCTGTGACACCCTGTGAATCAGCTAAATGTCTGTGGGTGTAGGGCCTGCTGGTACCGCCGGTCTGATCAGCTGCACATCTGGACATGCCCTGCAGTCATAGCCATGCTGCTGGTGTGGTAGGTGGTAAATTCTTGGATACTTTTACAATGGAGCTGCACCAAGTGGCACAGTGAGTGGTTCTGAAGAGGCAAAGAGGGAGGAGAAAATGAAGCCTAGGAAGGATGAATAGGCTTGGAAAGGAAGAGCGAAAGCTGAAAGAGAGAACTCTTAGGCTGCGATGGCTGATGCTGGAGATTGCTGCTATGCCTGGATTCCTCCATCATCTCTATCTCACTGAAAACCTGACAAATATTTCTTTTGCTGGCAAAAGAAAGGCTGAAATTTCTCTTCTTTTTTGTAGAAATCCGGCTTTACAAAAGTGACGTGGTGAAAAGTCGAGGCCAAGCACTTTTTGGCCCACAGTGTGAACCTTTAATGAAGGTGTGGACAGTTGTCTCAGTGTAATTGGCCTCTGTCTCTTTAATGAGAGGTGGACAGCAGTTGCAGACGGCAACACAATAACAACAGACGGTATCAAGAGAAACATGCATCAGAAATAACAGCACTCACATTCTACTCAAATACCCTCTGTTTTCACAAGACCACAGCATTCAGGTATAACCTCGCAGTCTTTGATACTGCAGGGGAAAATGTTATTGCCTAACAAGCTTCACTGATTCACTTATTATATGGAATTAGATGTTTTCAACAGAGGGACTCTCAGTATGAATCGAGATAGGATTTAGCATGTCTTCTGAGAATGCCTAACATGGTTGCCATTGTTACAAAAATAGATATTCAAATTCTCCACTTGCTATCACAGCTTTGGTGCCTGTTTTTCACAGAGCTGCTGTGTGGCAGGAAAAGAGGATGAGATGATGGCGGGTGGAGGGATTTTTCAGCTGTACTCCATATGTTGTGTCATTTGGGGGCTTGCTGGTGCCTGTGTATGCTTGGCAGGTCTTGACTCCTTCCCTCTGTTCATGGTGTCTGTGCACCCATCTCTGTCAGCACCCACCTGCCCTTCTGCCTCCAGACCTGGCACTGCACGTCGTTTTACTGCTTAGGACTGGGTTGCAATGTGCTTAGACACCATGAAAGTGAAATGAACTTGAAAACAGAATTTCCCAATAAAATTATAGATGTGATACACTTGTATAGGTCCTGGTAATGTGGAAATTCAAATTGACTATAGTTTAGTTTACTCCATTGATTTAGCACTTATAACATTATCAGACTCATGGTGGACATGGGCAGCTAGATGCAGGAGAACCATAGATATTGTCTTATTTATTGCACCCACATTACCCATAGTGCAACTAAACCGTATACATTGACATCACAATGTATCAGGTTTAACACAGCTCCCTCTAGAGCCACAAAAGGCTTTATACAACTTTATTCTTCTCTTCTTCAACAAGAGTAATTTGAGAAGATCAAATATTTCTAAAACAATGACCAAATATGAATCATGTTTATTGTAAAGTATATTATCTGGTCAATTAAGTTTTGCTTAAAAATAACTGCACAGTAAGGCTTAGTAAATGTCATATGTGACTAGTGTAATTTTTCCCCTATGGTGCATTAAACGGATCTGTCGACCATCTGGAAGCTAACGCCCTAAACTTTTCAGAGGAAGTTCAGACCTCCACGCTGTAGGCTTCTGCACAGCAGTCAACAGTCATTTGGTTTTGCTGAATAACACATATTTTTGAGTTTTTAATTGGCCAGCATCCTCGCGGTGAAAGGAGACAGTACTGCAAATACAGCGGAAATCCACTCCAGGAACAGCCGCAGCTTCATGGAATAATGTCTTATCTGTGCTGACAAGAAATGTCAATGCTATTGAAAGACCTGCTCTAAAAGTTGCTCAGACCGCTGTTCTAAAAAACAACAATAACACTACAAACAGCACTCAGCATAAACAAAATACAAATGTATATCTACTACTTACAGTGATAATGTATGACGAATTCAAAGGCAACTCACTCGTCACCATGGGTCAAACAGGAATTGGCAACGATGCTTCATGCTGTGGGATTGGAAGGACTGTACGTTACAAATGGGTTCTACATTTGACTTTTTCCTGCCTCTGACCTGCAGCTTGGTATAACGTCTACTGGCTGGAGTACGAGGAGATACCCTCCAGGTGAGGCTGCAGGTGCATGGTCAACTAAAATGTGTGAAACACAGCCTGCTCAGGAAAGATGATCATGCATAATTATGAGTTCATCTAAATGGATACCAGCAATTATAGATGCAAAACATAATGATATTAATTAAAATGTAATTGTCCGTAGTAGTTACTCTACTACAATACTCCCACATGCCTCTCTCATTTGTAATCAGGTGTTTGTTGTAGTAAATTGCTTCAGTCTTAAAAAAAACACAGCAACCGCCTGACAGAACATTTCAAATCAGCACTTCAATATGGCAACTTGCTCACCAAAAGCTTGTATTTGTAGAAACAAACAAAAGAGACTAGCTAGAAAAACAAAACAAAAAAGAACACCAAAGACAAAGACAGAGAACACACCTTGATTTGCTGACACCCAAAGTATGATGCCTTATAGTGGAGCCTAATTACAGCTGCCACTCTGGCAGTCACTGTCAAAAAATGATATGTGTGGAATGAAAAGGGATTTCTTCTTTAATTCTGTATCCAATGAGTGACATAAACATGAGATTTATGTTCAAGGTTTTGCTTTCCCGTTTTAACAACATCCTACCTGAATTATTACTTTTATTATAACGTATTGATTTACTGAATTATTTCCTAAAGGAAGATTTGTTGTTATCTTACAACTAGTTTTAGTTTTGGCTATTACTAACTTAATTGTTGACATATGGGATCATGGTATACCACTAGATGTGCATGACTAGCCTACTACATAAAAAATCTACCTAATCACTTATTGGAAGGAAAAACTATTTTTAAATTATCCAGATTGTTTATTTCAAATATTATTTAAATGTTATATAGAGAAATGTCTCCTAAATTGTGGACACAAGAGCATAGGTACGACATCTGTCTGTATGCAGTAATAAGATATATATTTCTATAGAAATAGAAATAGTAATATCATAGTACTACTAAAATGTAGTCATGCTTGCAGCTTTTTCAGGTTATACAGTGAGATAAATGCTCATGTCAGCCTGCTTACATGCTCCCAATGAAAGTGTTAATAGGCCATGTTCACCATCTTAGTGTAACTTATGTGTTAGCATTCTACATAAAGTAGAGCGGAGGAGGTTTTGCAGGTATGTGGTCATAAAACCAAAGGCTTTTGGCCCTTTAGATGAACAATGAAAGAATGTCTGTACCATTATTTGCCATGGCAATCCAATAGCTTTTGAGATATTTCAGTCTGGACCAAAGTTTTTGACCGATGTTGCCATCCTTATTGCCACGCCGCTACCAATGCCCAAAAATGTAAAAAAATGTTGCTTTAAAATCAGTGCTAGAAATCATTTACATGCTTCTGTGCTGTGCAGAATTTCAATCCACATCGTCTTTCAAAGTCATAAGTTGTCATTGGAGATTTTACAAGTTTTGATGTTCCTATTCTAGGTTACAGACTGAGAACGACAGCATCCCACAAGATGCTATGTGCATTTGTGTTTCATTAACAAGTGAATATAAAACTCCAAACAAACAATTCAAACAACTGCGGATCTATGCGCCTAGAGATTTCATCAGAGGAATGATGGAAAGGTGTTTAGCACACAGACATTAGTATGCACACCCAGGAGTGTAAGTGTGTGTGTGTGTGTGTGTGTGTGTGTGTGCGTGTGTGTGTGTGTCTGTTACAAGCCAGCTGGAGAATGGAGAACCAGTGACATTGGCTTCATATGGACTTAATGCTGAATATTTCAGCTAGTCTTTTTACACAGAAGAGGGGGGTTCCCTAGAGACTGCTGGTGATGTGCTCTGATTCATAATGGCTATACCTGCACTTTCAGATCAAGGTAAGTATGAGAAGCATTGATCTGAGAAGGAATCAATCTCACTTATAAAGTCTGTTAGTGTATTATTCATCAATTCATCTGTCAGTCTGTTTATATAGCCATATATCCGGTTATCAAAGGGGTTTTCCTGTCACTAATTGAAATCATCTTGAATTTTTAATTCGCTGTTGCCTTTCTTTCCTGGTGACCCACTGATCAAGCAGGTGTAACCTTTGCTTAGGTCTCCTTTTCTCATTGTTAGGCTAAGCCGTGCTGTAACCTTCCCGATTTCACCATGTAGAAAAAATCATTATAATGGCTCTGAGATAATGATTAAAACCAACAGGAAAATAACTTTCAGGGAGAAGGGATCATGGACATTATTACTGCACATAAACAAACTGTACATGTAGATTTTTTAGTCTTGATCATCCCATAATGGTCTTCAGCATCAGCTGGACCATGAGTGATCCAACAGATTTGGCTTGACTGATTTTATCGTTGATTGATTGCTGAATACCTAAAAATATTGCACCAAAATTTACATTCATCCTGTTTTATCCCTACATTTTTTACAACGCAGTGGTACTATTTAAAAATAATTTAATAATAATTATTTTTTTACTCACTGCCAGCTCATTGGACACTTAAAAAATTGTTGTGATTCAGTAAATCCCAATCATCTGCTACTCGTAGCAGGTTAAACCTCCAAAACACTAATAATATGCAAATGCTATTTGACCCAGGTATAATTAACATGCCATGCTGCATACATATTCATTAAGTCCTCGTTGCTTAAAGGCACAATAACTAAGATATTTATTGTCTGATAGAATTAAATGACCATAATATATCTGCAGGGTTGGTTCTTTGCCAGCTGGTGATGTCTGGCTTTTAAACCTTATTTGTTTTGGAACAAAAACACCACTTCAGCTGCTCATATTTTCATCTGCTCAATGATGCCAGACTGTGCTACAAGTGAATGACCTGCATGGGTCTCAAATCAAACAAAAATACATATTATTTATAGAATATTAATTTTCTTACAGTATAGTGTACTGTGCCATGTTATCGCTTTATGTCCATCTCTCTTAAATTTACACTTTACCATACTTCACTTGTTTCGCATGAAAATTGAATGAATTAGATGTATGAGACTAAGCTAATTTAAGTTTTTAATCAATATCTCTCTAAGAATGAAAAAGAAGAGGCAGTTGTATGCAGTACTTAGTGATAAACTTGAACAACCCTGTGCATTGGGGTTTGAAATGGGTCCACTGTTAAATATACCCCTCAAGTGAACTCAATGAGAAATAAACAATTCAAGGAGGATTGCTATTTATTTATGTAGCATATTGCCACCTGCTGCACACTGTGCCTTACATTCACAGGAGCCGCAAGTCTTTCATGTGAGTCAATGCAAAGTAAAACGTTGATTAGAAGCCAAGGCAGTTAACAATCAAAAAGGAAATTACTTTTCCTGAATGAATAGCAGATCAGGATCAATTAATGCAGTGGTGTCTTAATTAACTCACAACTGATGAGAAATGAATAAATGCGATGGAGGGTAAACCTGATGCCTAGAGTCTAGAGAGCTTTACTGACCATTGGTGGAGAACTGATGTATTGAAACAGCTTAACCACAGATAACATGACCCTCGTAGCAGAATTTTGTAAATTCAAGGACTCGTCTCGAAGATTAAACCACATAGCTTTCAATTTAAAGTATATAAATATTTTCAAACCACTGAACAATATATGCAAGATTGTTTTTTATGTTCTATGCACCAAAATGCTATGCTCTCTGTTGCAATGAGAGCTACAGTTTAGAGAAAACACAGAGGAGGAAAAATCAATAGGCGGATGTAAAGGGTTAGGGTTAGGGTTAGGGTTAGCTGCTCATTCAACTGATAATCACATTAAAGCGTGTAATACACACGCCGGTCCACCATGTACTTTTCCTGCCTTGGCGAGGAAAACATTGATGACACGGTATCCTCTACATACTTTGGAGTGATACCGTGTTCATGTTAGCAATGATCAATATGCAACCTCTGGCTAGACTTTCAAATTAAAGCTTGCTGAAAAAACATTTTAGGTGGTTGTAGATAGGATTAGACACCAAAACTACTTGGTTGGGTTTAGGAAAAGACTGGTTTGGGTTAAATTACCAAATATTTGTGTTGCTTAATACTTTTATTTTGTTTGTTTTTTTACCAGTTTTTTAATAAATAAAAACAGTGATAAACTCCCTGTGTCGGAGGCCACACAAATATAAAAGACAAAAGAGTATGTATCAAGTCCAATCTGTTTTATTCTGGCTCTTCTCCTTTTTAGATTCACAGAGAAACAAAATCCTACACGAGTTTTATCTACAACAATTGGGTTCAGTTTGTAAGGTGAGCGCTCTGCCATATGGTGCACGTTGTAAGTGAGGCTGTACAACTTTTTTTTACCTTCACAAAGTATACTTGCAGAGCTCTAATCGGATCAATCCTAATTAGATAGGATCAAAATAAAAACAACCTCTTGCCCACTATGAAGTCACACCTTAAAATGTTGAGACACAAGCTGACTGGAAGTGAACAGTGTGACACAGTGGAGGCACTTCTCCATGTTTTCACTGCAGATTCTGCCTCTGTGACACCAGGCAGTTACCCAGTCAGAGTGGTAATGTGTCCAGGGCTCATGTTGCTGAGCTGAT
The DNA here is from genome assembly GCF_004916995.1 of Morone saxatilis. Lineage (NCBI taxonomy): Eukaryota > Metazoa > Chordata > Actinopteri > Moronidae > Morone > Morone saxatilis. The sequence continues at coordinate 19,361,314 of NW_023339807.1, read as the reverse complement.
GCTCCCTCTGCCCACCTGCTCACAGTGCGCTCTCCAGAGGAAGGCCTCCCATTGACACTGTGCACGCACCTCCATGATTTATGAGCCATCTGTCGTGTCTGATGTTCCTGTCGCCTAAGACAGGATGTTCCCGGCTGGCATTCTGCACAGCTCTGCGTGGGCACTGCCTGGGCATGCCAAGGTCCACTGTAATTAAATTACACCAAGTGGGAACAGAGTGGTACCCATAATACAAAAAAACCTTCAACACAAGGCACAGAGAAGAATCAAGGAATATTCTGGTTTTATGTTAGCATGAATTTCATGTCTGGAGCTATACTGCACAATGGAGGGGTCAAATAAAGATAATTAAAATGTTGTTTCTCTCGAATATAGAAAAAAAATTGGGATTTTATTTTGAAATGACCAAACAATTTTAAAAATGTCAAATGTTACCAATGGTCAGACACATAACTTGCAGTTTTACTGCTGAGGAACCCTGGTGTGTTCTCCTACAGGAGGCAAAGAGATGCATCAGCATGCACAACATGACAGCTAAAGAAACACAGATTGGAGAACACAAGTCCCAGAGAAAAACAAACACTGATATTCACTGCACTGAAAGTGCAGCATTACCAGCTCCCTTTCTCAAACTGTTGTTGTTTTACCTGCCATGGCACAATATAACCAGGCAACTACCACCAACACAACTTTCAGAGAAATGAGTGTTCATCTTTAGTGTGTTCTGAAGAGTGGAAACTGGAATGGCTCCTGTTTGTTAAGCTGAGGTATTTGCAACTGACAGCGCCCACAGTCAGCAATCACAAGAAAACAAGCACATTAAAATGTGAAATGGTCTGTTGTGTCCCAGTCCTGTCTTGTGATATCCCAGGTTATTCTGACCCATCCTGTTCTGTGATGCAGTGTGTTTTGACCTGTTGTATACCTGTCTTGTCCTGTGGTGCCCTGTCTAGTCTTGTCCTGTCCTGTTCTGTGTCTTCCTGCTGTGTGTGGAATTAACCTGGCCTGATCTCTAACGCCAGTGTTACTTTATCTGCAAGGTTGATGTATTGCCTGTGTTAAAATTTCCTCTTAAAATTACATTTATTCTAATTTAGGAGAGAGTGAAGGTCAAAATAAGCACATGTAACCTAATTGTGGTTACATGTCAGACAGACATGTGGGACAAAAATACTAATTGGCCATTAAATAAACACCATTAATTACATCAAGCGTAATTCACCTCAACTCTGGAGCACTGTGAGGGTATGGCTTGATTCTTTTCGGGGAACTGAAACATGTATGTACAGTATATAAAGATGTAAGGAAAGTTACGATGCTGGGCTCCCTCCATCCTTTTTTTAACCTCATTGCTAGTTTTTTGGGTACACCTAGCTAAAAGAAATGCGGTAGAATACAAAAGTCCTGCAATAAATCCTATTTCTCAATATACCGATGAGAGTAGGCTGAAATACAGAAACATCTCCCTCTATAATACAATACAGTTCAATAACCCCACAAACCCCTACATCCTCTGAACAGTTGAATCAACACCTCTCTAGAACAGTTTAAACAAAAATGGAACAGTATTTAAATTAAATTATACGAAATAGCACATAGCAAAATGTTACATTCTGGGACTTAAAGGACTATATCCGTTCTTTCAATAAAAGTTGTGGATTGTTCCTGGTCATGGTGGCTAACATCTGGCAGCCATGTAAACAGGCACTAGATTGATAGGTCCACCTGTGCACAGTCAAACATAATTCTCTTAGGAAAACCTTAGTTAGACTTCAACAGCTTTTCCTGTGAAACTAGCTGGCATGGCTCTTGCTGTTTGTTTTTTGGATAAAAAATGTCGTTATACACCCAAAACATTTTTAAGTTAACATCTATGCTGCCTTAGCTTAACCTGTTTTGAAGTAGTCAGAGGTGATTGGTGGTTGAAACATGTCTTTTGGGGTAAAGTTATTAGTTCATGTCTTCTTTGGTATCTATTATCCTGGATTCAGAAAGCAAACAAAAAAAAACTTTTTTAACTAAACATATTTCATTCGGCTTGGGTTTGAAACTCTTTGAGACACAGTTTCATGAGTCTCCTTGTAACTATAATATATTTCTCTTCAGCCTGAGGGAAAACAACAGTGTCAGTCATTTAAAAAAATAAAGTAATGTAGGTATGTCATTCTTTAAGATTGAAGCAAACTTTTTTTTCCCCCACAACTGAAAAGATATTTGCGTCAGTACATTAAGTGTACCTCCGCAAGAGAGGTTAAACATTTTTCCACAAGAGCGGAGGAGCTCATGAAAGACTCCTTCACAGTGCACAAAGTGCACAAAGGAGCGCAAAGATAGGTTAAGCTTTGAAAAACGATTGAGGCTGAGAGGAATGGCCTTCACCAGCAGCTGCAGCACCTGGCATTAGATCCACCCTCTCTGCCCTGCTTATTCCCTGAATGACACCCCATTCATCTAAGATCACTGAGGCTTCAGGTGGAGTTGCTTCATTCTCCTCACCCAAAACACCAGACAGGCTCTCTATTGATGCTATATTTATAAGGAGGTAGTTGCAGAGTGAAAAGAGTGTGCCTCAGGTCTCCTTACCTGCACTGTGTCAACTCACAAGTTACCCAAAGCACAAGAAATCGGGTTATCTGATGTGAACTGCTGCTTTGATTCAAACTGACATGCACCATGTTATAGTATGAGTGTGACAATGAGTGTGATGTGTACCATACAATATTAATGGTGCAGATACTAATGAGAGAAATACATGGTTAGGGAGTGAAGAGGAGAACATCGCTCCGACCTGGTCGATTTGTTGTTCGTAAATCTGACTTTTTGAACTTGTTGGTTCAACTCAGCTCTGTGTTAATTGATGTTACAGGAATATCAGGCAAAACTTCACAAGTTGAGGAAAGGACCAAGCCTAAACAGACCATCCATTCATCCACCCATTCATCCATCCATCCATGCATCCATACCAACAGACTAAGCATTGAAGCTACTGTTGCATGATGATCACAGATTGCAACGCGCAGTAGCCATATGGCATACTTAGTTCTCTCTCTGTAAAAAGTTTGTGATTCTTGTTGCTGATTGTATGATTTAAAATAAAAGTTGACACATTTTGCAACGTAAAGGGTCTGATATGCTCCAACAAAAAAGAAAGGAAGGGTCGTCCGAACACATAGAGAGACCGACACAAGTGATCGTGAACTTTCGCCACACATGTTCCGACATGTTCTCTCCTGGTGCAGCAAGGGACACATTTTTTACACATGAAAAACATGTGAAAACTGAGGAAGGTAGTTGTATGCAGAATGAAGGCAGAAAAAGTTCAAACTCAGGATGCTTTCTCACCCCTGCACACACCCATGTAAGTGTGTAATGTTTGTATGTATGCAAGATGTAGGCATCTACGTGGGGCATGTTTTCTGCTGATAGTACAACTCTGCACCAGGAAATGTAAATTTGCCATTTACAACTACCCAGTTACAGTTGGTCGGAAAAGTGTTTTCTACCAAATAATTTATATGTTGAAGCTAAGGAAAGTCAACAATCACAACAACAACAACACTAGAAGTTAGTATGCTGAGGAAGAGGATACAGCATTATGATTCAATGAACTTCTCTGCCTCTCTTTGTTGTCTAGCCTGGGGCAATATGAGAAGCTCCTGAGGAAACATCTGGCATATCAAGGAGACAGTTTTCTCCGTCTCACTTTCCCACATATACGAAACAAATCCATGAACACTGAGTGTTGATGACTGCCCATAGTGCCTCCTCTCTGCACCAGAGCTTGCACCAAAAATAGTCTATAACAGATAACAGTGATAAGACTTCTTATACTGGGGATTCTTAAATGTCAATGTTGTCTAAAAGAAAGTTATTTTGCAGAAGGTACATATCCCTTCAGAGGTATTTTGTCATTAATTCACTAGCTAGAGAAGATATTGCGACACCTACTGGCTAGATTCAAATACCAATGGACAGTCATGGTCCCTAGAGGACGATTCCTATTAATTTTGTCAAATATGTGGCTTTTCATCTAGTGCCACCACCCACCAAAATGTTCTGCTTTCACACAAGATACTGAATAATCTAATACCCTGATGAAAACCCATTAATGCTTCCCAGAGGAAAAATCTAACATTTTACAAGCAACTCCACATTTTAGCTACGGCTATACATTTAATTGAAATATTATCAGAATCGCAATATAGCCAAGTGCAATATGCAAATTGCAGAAGGTCCAACTGATAAAGGTAAAATGTGTGCCAAAACAGCATTATAATAGTACTGTAGTAAGTACTATATAAAGCAGAGATGCCCTGGCCTAGAAATCAGACATTTTGCTACAGACCCCAAACAATTCACATTATCATGGTTTTAATAGTTTTTTTCATTGAAAATGCAATTTGTAAAGCAAAAATGATAATTCCCACAGTAATCGTGAATCATATAGCAATTGCAAGAATATGGTGTTTTTAGCATATCGTGCTCAAATTTAGCTCACCTGTCACTTCAAATATGAATAACATGTTCACTTTTTGGAGTGTGGGGTGTAATGAACACTAGGAGCAGCAAGCAGGGATTTAAGCCTTTTGTCTTTTTACACAAGTAAGTGATTTGATCCAAAATCTATGGAACTTGACCAAATGTAATTTTTTTTTTTACATATATGATAAATAAAAATAGCACAATAGTACAGAAACATGCAACAGGAACATCTGTGAACCTGCACTCTGTTTAAGGGGAAGTTTTAGCATGAGGGATTTGCAAGATGGATCGATATGTTTCCTACATGCTGAGATAGTGACATGGTAGACAAAGAACAAGGCTATTCCCTTAAGGAATTGCCTGGAACATCCTGCGAATGAACTTCAATAATGTTTCAGATGAAACATAAACATATAATTGACTCACAATATCAATGAAAACATCTTATGCATGTAGGTGCATACACAGCAGAAGGGAGACATCCAGAGTATGCCCTTGAGAAGGTGTGACACTGAACCCCAACACCCGAATCCATTTCCTCAAAGTTTGAACTATCTTCGCCCCCTTCAGAAAATGGAGGTGTAAAGGTTAATTATGTGGATGCCTAAAGCAATGTGTAAAAAAAAAAAACTGCAAGTCAGTTCTCACATTTCTGTTATGATGCTTTTTTGGTGTAAAATGGAATTAAACTGAATCTTCAACTTCAAGTAAAATCACATTTCTATATTAACTTAATTTACTAGCATGACATCAATAACTGGGCATGTCAGCCTCTTCTACTATGGATTTCTTATTGTATACATACTGGTAAATAAAAATGAAAAGTCTTTCTTATCAGTAAAGTTTGGCGACTTTTGCAGGATTAACAATAAAATACACCATGACAAAATAATGGGCCTAAAACCCCACAGTCTCTATTGTGTCTCTGATGTGAAATATTTGAGCCATGTAGCTCAGAGAAGATGATCTGACAAGGTACACATTATCCAGGTCATCTGTCCAGGCAATTATACCACAAAGTTATCCAACGTCAAGCTGTGGTATGCGACTAGAATGATCCAGTCCTCTCTAACCGTGAACATCAGATAGATCTCTCACATCTTGTTTACTGTGTTTCATCAAATGTCAAATATGATCATGAAGTGAACACGTACACACGTAGACCATAAAACCCCTGAAACAGCAGCGGTGCTATTAACATCAAAACTAAATGTGCGCCTTAACTTTGCATCTGATTACTCCAATCAGTCTGAGGTAACATTTAAAACCTTTCCTGCCAAATGGCATACAAATGAGACCCACTTAATTTTTCCTGCAACTACAAGACAAAGTACCAGTCATCTCACACCACAGACATTATACTGATGTGACTACCGACTGAATATTTCTGTAATGATAGACATATAAAGACATACAAGGCTTTCATCCTGTAACAGGAGTCTACAGCCATGCTAGCAGTAGGCATGGTACGATATGCAAATTTCATATCACTATTATACTGGCCAAAAAAAACTTTGTTTTACCTAGCCAGCTTATAATGGATAATATGAGGATATCCATGATTATCCCCATTCACAATTATCCCTTATTGTTTTTTTTATTGCGATTTAAGCCTCCCTAGCTAGCAGCTCTGTGAGAGTGTACTTAAGATTGAGACCAGCAATGCTTTGAGCTAAAAGCATTGCAAGCAGATATAACGTTTACCGTGTTCACCATCATGTTAGCATGCTAACATATGCTAATTAGCATGCAACAAAAAGTACAGCTGATGCTGATGGCAATGTCATTATTTTTGCATATATTTAGCCCTAAATCAAAGTATTGGATAAATTGAAATTTAGACCAGATGGAGGCGCTAGATGAATAGTTAAAGGATTACCAAATATTGTAAACCTTCACCTGCTGAGGGCACTAGAGGAAAGACCAAGGGATCAAAAAGGCATAGGATTCCTCCTCTGGGAATCATGGGTATATGTATCAACTTGCATAGCAATCCATCCAATAGTTGTTGAGATATTTTAGTCTGAACCAAAGCGATGGACTGACAACCCACTCACTAAACATCCAATATAACCTTCCTCATTGTGACAAGTTAAATAATATTAATAACAGAGGCATAACACTAATAATGGCTGCATTCCAATAATGGGCTCTGGTATTATGTACATGGTCTCACTAAAAGCAGAGCCATTGTTAATCAGTTACTTCTCCTGCTATGACGAATCACAGTGTCCATCCATTGTGAGAAAGATCTATTGCTGTTAATGTCCTATTGAGATTTTGTTTTGGCTAAATCCTTGTTTATTATTGTGATACTACTAATGACCCCCTGTGGACACTGGATACAGTTCAGAATTATTAATTCAAATAATTATAGTGATATTTCACACATCTAACAATAAATAGGTTAAAACCCCCAAAACATCTTCATATGCATAGCTAATTATTTCAGAACAGATGTAGAGGTCCTAGACGGATCCCAAATTTGGAATATTTTAACTGTGACATTGGTAAAAGTCACAATAAACCCTCAAGGAACAAATTTCTTTTTTGCTGAGAATGAGGACAAGAGCTCCTAGAGCTCCAGTGACCTCTGTAATCATCGGGTGACGAAATTGAGGTTACATTTGCTTTAGGTGTTGGCAATTAATTCAGACTAGGGCCCACTTTAGACTTTTGTCCCCATTTTCCCTACTCACCTTACCTCACCCCTCTACCCACTCACTCAGCTTCCACAAGATGCAGTACATATTCACCAAAAAATTCAGTTGCATTTGTGTCACAGAGCAGAATTAATACATTTTGATTATATTTTATTATTATTGGGGAGGTCCTGATCCGATCTCAATGATCGGTATCGGCACTGATCAAGGCACTTTTTAACTGATCGGTATCGGCTATATTGAGCTTTAATGAGCCAATACGATCCATTGTTTTACGTCAGCTGTCAGGCATATACACTGGATTGATTTGAACTTTAATATACTTGAAGTGGACACTACGCACTGTATTATCTTTCACAAATACATGTATTGGATCGGGACTCAGATTGGGGGCTAAAAAAAGCTGATTAGGACATCCCTAAATATTGTATTATATTTGCATATTTTCTCAGAGAACATGTCTTTTTATGTCAGTTAATGCTGAAAATGTAATGACTGTTTGGTTTTATTCAGAAAAGTTATCAAAATAGCTGTGTGAACCTGCACAAGGTCTGAGGGGAAAGCTTCCCCCACTGATATAATTAGCTTGCATTTCTTTGTCAGTGCTGCCCATGTGCAACTAAACTCATTTCATGGCAAAGAAAACAAATCTTTCTTTAAAATGCCACCGTCACAGCAGGAACAAACCTTTAGCGTTTAAGGATTCATGCTCTTAAATACAAATAAATAGCACATTTACTCTGCGTTTATCTATTTAACACATTTATTTTTGGACAAATAACACCTCTTATCCAGTCATAATGCATTTTACAAAAAGAGAGGTCTGTTTTGCTGTTGAAAATTGAGTATATTCTCACATTCCTCAGTGCTGACAGCAGCTACAGGGTACTGTATGTATGTATATCTGGTCAAGTGAATTGGTGAATTTGAGAACATAAGAACAGCGAGGTTTGACTTTTGTGACAAGGGTGTACTGAACATGAACAATGTGTGCTCAGTGGGCAGGAAAATTGATGACAGCATATATCTGGAGGCTGTATACCTGCAGTGTTAAAGATGTCACACTGCTACTGGGGACAGTTGAGCACTGGTGATTAAAACAGAAAAGGACAAAGCATTGCTACTCAACAGCAGGCACTTTCAAATATGATATTTTTGACAGCTCCACAACCTCGACACATTTCATGGTACTCTGTATCTTTCCGTTTTTGCTCTCTTTGCTTCCTAACACGCTGGGTCTGCCCTGGTAAAGACATTCTTGCTCCAGTTTTGGTTGCATCACATTTTTTTCCAAATAGGATCAGTAAGGGATTAGTAATGTGGGGAGAACAGAATCAGCAATCACAGTGACATGTTGCCTTCTTTTCACCTGGAGAGGATCTGAGTGCGTGCATGTGTTGGAGACAGATATCACCTCTCACCATCTTGATACCCAGAATGCACACCTGCAGAAATGTGGGTGACACCTGCACGAGACTCTGGGCTGTTTTTCTTCAATTTAGATCACTCTCCACTGTTGCCCGAGGCACCTCTAGATGGCACTGCGCAGCTGTTTGTAAAATGTTGCTCTGAATAGTGGTACTGCGCTTCTGTCTTTGTGGCTTGTCTGCCTGGATCCACTGCTGTGTACTGAGGGGCATTTGAATGCCTCATTTCACTCTTATGCTATCCCTCTTTTTGTGGTTATTTTTGTTTTTCACAGCCAATTGTGCTTAGAGAAAATAGCACTTTGGTCAGTCAGTAGGTCAATGACAGATACGGCATTGCTCAATAGGAATTTTCAGCCTGCTCAACTGGGTCTCTCAATAGTTTGCCTTCCTATATTTCGGTAATAACGACTGAAGCTTGGCTTGATTTTCAACATCGCAACACTCAACTTCGCAAACACAGACAGAGACACTGAAAAGCTTAAGCTAAATAACCTTGGTGCAACCTCTGGCAAAATACCCAAAGCCGAGCTCCAAGTCTGGTCAAGGTCACAGCATTACTTTCACAGGGGGTGGGATACTGTTTCTGATCTGTTTCCACTTTCAAAATTGTATCCCATTCTGCTTACTATACAGCCTGCTAGATATGACCCACCTGGATACATTAGTCACCTCTCTGCCGCCCCTCTATCCTGCTCTATATGTGACACAAAGGACAAAAAGGAGCCGTGCAAGCAAAGCGAGGTGAAGCCAGAACCACCATATTATATCTCCTAGGGAAATTAATCATTTAATATCTCTGGTGCTTGTTAAGATTTTAGGGTATGTGTGAGAATGTCTATTAAATGTATGGCATTTCTTTATAGCCCGGTATAAAAAAATGAAGCAGAGTTTTATAAACAAACTGGACAGGAGTAGATATACTGTGTATTTTTTAAATGTCTTCTGGACAGTTTTGTTGGCTCACATGCACTCTGAGGCAAAAATCTGTTCACTCCTCTGACACTCACTTACTGTCAATCACACCACTGTCATTTTATTAAAGCTAATTTCCGAGTAGAATTACACACATGGTTTCAAGACTGATCGTGGTGAAAGGCAACTAAGAACAACAAGTGTATAAGTGCTTTTTGACAATTTAAACTCCACTTCATAGATCTGACGGCTATAGGGAGTGTTTACTTTGCAGATTAAGATTTTACACACAAAATTTATGATGATGGCTCATGAAATATGACACATTGTTACAGGTTAATGTATCCAGTGTGTTAAATTAACTTCCTTTCAAGCAGCTGCAAAATAAGAATTCTGTTCAGAAATCCAAAGTCAAGATTCAACTATGACAACATTCTTCAATCTTTCCTATTTTTGCTTACATTTGAATAGCTTGGAACAGTACAATGCCAGTATGGTGACTAATGGAAATATAGAATGCCCTTCTTGTGTGCCCATGTCAATAACACCTGTAAAGTTGAGTAAATGTATTGGAGTTTCCTGGAGTTCTCTCTGACTAAATGAGGGAAGATAGCGTTTAATACTGGGACTTGGCAACGGCTTTCATACTTTAAGATCCCACAAATCCATCTGCAGAAAAAAAAAAAGATTCGGTTGTTATTGTCAATTCCCACTGGAGCTGTGGCAGTACTAAGACTGCAGAGGATACTGATAAGACGGCAAAAGAGACTCTACACCTTATCTCACTGGCACAGTCCTTGTTCACTCAGATTACTTCCTTGCTGTATGTGAAAAAACCCCAAACAAAACAAAACACATTTTTATTTTTTAATTAATATAACAATTTCTTATTGTAAGAATCCAGACAATCGAGTTAATACTGAAAAAGAGAACACTTTGTTTGACAATGATGATTAATAAACAGGGAAAAGATTTCCTCGTTTAAATTCTTTATATTTTCTAATGATGTCTCTCAGTGTTTTCCCCCCGCATCTTTTGAGGGCCTACACTCATTGCAAAATCAATTATTGGAGATCATAACCAAGTGTTTCTGCTGCTGCTGATAAGACCATCTGCATCAGGCTGGAAATGGCAGAATATACACCGTATTTAGAAACACATTCTGACATCATACTAGAACAATCTGACTTTATTAAGGAAGACTAATAATGGTGTCCTTTGGATTTTACAGGCATGCGTTGTGGGTCATTAAGCCCACCAGGGTAAGAAGCTGTGCTCATGAGAAACAGCACAGCTGTGATGGTGACAATGACGAAGGTAGTGGTTGTAAACGTAAGTAAGGGTCTTTTTTTACCATCTGATCTGAGTACTTTGTGTCAGACATGGGCTTTAATGGCAGTTATACACAATCCATGCACATATGACAAGCCGGAGAGCTGACTTTGTTCGGTTTGGTGATTTAGCTGCACTCGCGACTCTGCAAAGACCTGTAGTCACACACCCCTCACATACATCCTGCAGCTCTATTGTAGACAAAGGCAGTTTAAACAGGGTGACATACTCTTATTTGCTACAAGACTTCAGTATGAGTGACTCTATCTGTCCCAACCCTGTATAGCTCATTGACTATATTATAGTTCATACATTCTCTAGGTTCACTCATGCTAACAATGCATACACCTGCGGTAATGTCACTTTGGATAAAAGCATCCACAAACTCATACATTATTTTTCACTTAAAAATCTACTAAATACCCTGTCGCATAGAGAAAAAGGATTCTGAATCAGTTTCAACAGCATATCATTTCACTCCCCCTCAACATGCTGAAGATAAGAGCAAACAAGTGGGTCAAGCTGAGAAAAGATGACATTTTTGGGAGGCAGCCATCTTTCTGTCAGGATCAAAGTGAAGTGGCTGTGTATTCTGCCCCCCGGGCTTTCCATCAACAACTCTTTAAGTCTCACAGGGGATAATCTGAAAGGTAGGTATTATATACAAGGTAGGTATTATGTACGCAAAGCCATTTCACTCTGGTGGCATCATTTTCTGTGAAAAAGCCACATGTGAATCTCATAATCGAAGATCTCCACAAAACAACTAATCTAATGGTTTGTTCCACAACTGCTCCACTGTAACTTACATATTTTTCATCAGGCATGTTTACGTGGGATGTCATTTATTTGAGTCTAAACTGTCAGTCTGTCCCTGTTGTGCATTAACAACATCAAGAGCAACCTCCCATTGTAACAAACCCATAGCTGTCGCACATTTAATAGCACTGGATGGTGTCAGTTGTGTAAAAGGGTTTTACCACACTTTAGGCTTAATGAACTAAACAAAGCGATTACTTCATAGCGAACTTACAGCTTACGCTGCAGGCACTGCTGAGACTCTCATCTACTCATTAATAGATAAATAGATCTGAAACGTGATTGGCTGCTGTTTCCTAGAGGGATGTGTCTGCGACATTCATTAGTATCCCCCTATCTTTATCATTAAAGAAGGGTATTGGAAGTTTATGACAAACAGTTTTCAGGTGTATGCTTGTTGAACATGAATAATCCTAATTGGATAGCAAATAGCTACCTGCTGCTCCATTTCCCTTTGTGAATAAGGACAATCTTCAAAAGGCGGAGAGTGCAAATGTGTCTCTGCTGTGCATGTCATTCACTACTCCTCTCTCTGGCATCCTGAGTTCTAAATAATTATGCTCAGACAACAGCTATTACTGCCTGTTATTCTTTATGATTGGTTTTCACATACAATATGACTTGTTAATAACTGTGCTGAGGACATCAGAAGGACACCTGCCCCATCTGATCAGCATCACCATCATTGAGCATCAGTCCCTACAGCAAAAAAAAAAAAAAAAATATTTTATTGCGTCATAGATGGTTTGAGGTGCTTCACAACTGGAGGCCAACATAGAATATACTAAACATCAACACACTTGATGAACAGATGAACAGCAGCTTCATGTTTATGATACATATTGTGTCCATAAAGGAGGTTACTGAAGATCCTTATGAAATGAAGACACTGAAAACAGAAATGCATATTTCTAAGAATGATTACAGTCATTGCTGCACATGAATAGTGTATGTATGTGTTGCAGAGAGAAAGAGAGAGAGGGATACATACAAACACATACACACACAGTGGAAGAATATGGAAACTTTACTGTTGTGTTTTCCCCATTAAAGCCATAGTTCAATGTTCTCGGAAATATGCTTATGTGTTCTTGCCAATAGTTATATATTAAATAAAATATGTAAATAAGTTGCTATAGCCAACAGCCACTTAACTTGCCTAAAACAGCTAGCCTGGCTCAGTCC
>NW_023339807.1:19326419-19348458 GCF_004916995.1 Morone saxatilis | reverse complement strand
AAAGCTCACTAATCAACATATTATATCTAGTTTGTTTAATTCATAGAGTCAAGATGGCAGGTTGTGATTTTACAGATTATATGTGCCAGACTGTTTCTTGGCCAAAGAAGGGACTTCTTAAAGTATTATAACTGTGAGGTTGCCAGAAAACCAGTAGGGACTTCAGGAAGTTATTGCTCCCCGCCAAGAAATAGCCCGGCACACAGTCCCCCGTAACGCCACCTGCTAAGTTCCAAGTTTATCTTTTCAATGGATTTTAAACTGGATGTTACTTAACACTATTCATTAAAAATAGATAACAATATTTCTTTTTATACAAGAGCTGATGATTCCTGGAATTGTCAATGTATAGGCTTGGTCTCTTCTTTTTTTTCTAATTTTCGAGTCGATTTTCGCTCTAATTATTGTGATTGGCGATCTTTATAAATGCCGATCAGAAGTGCTGATCAGCTAAAGCTTTTATTTTATCCCACAGGAAGGTTATTCAGTGTTTGATACACATAGATCTACTTATGGTATAACAGTCAGGCATTCATTTTTGTATTTTGCAGAGAAACTAAGAAATAGAGACGTTATCTGGTAGATGTTTAACGAGCACAGAGCAGGTGAAGCAACAGTTGTTTTCGAGAGGCGACATTATGCTCACCTACTGTGGTGAAAACGGAGTCACGGCTGAAAACATTCAAAACGTGAGTTCTGTTTCTTTGGCGACTCACGGCTGACCAACAAAGTAACGGAGCAGACGCATACAGCCTGTATATGGAGAGAGGAGCAGAGAGGTGGAGTGGGGCAAGCCAGTGTGTGAGACACAAGTGTAGGTGTGTGTGTGTGTGTGTGTGTGTTCGCTGTAAACTTAAGACTGCTGATACTGCTTCTAGTAATTGGTGACCGGAGCATCTGTTTTCATTAGGTTTGGTCAAATTGTTATTTTTTTTTACTTGGAGTGGCAGAAGCTCAACGTGATAGACATTGAGATAGCTAATGTTCAGCTATGTATGGGGGAAGGGGTGTGTAGAGATATTGCTGTTGAGTTTTTGAAACTTATTTGTTTGGTGCGTTAAGCACCACAAGCCGAGTGCCATCTGGCTCCATTTTATTTGAGAGAAGGCAGACATCTCTAACGACCAAAACTCTGCAACTCAAACCAAAACAATCCACATGGATAAATGGCACTACAGGTAAGAGGAAAAATAAATATTTTTGATTTTGGGGTGAACTGTCCCTTTAAGTAAAGAACTGGTGGGTAAGTAAAGAACTGGTGGGAGGGGTGTCCTGTGTTGTTAAGATCAATTACTTTACTGTACTGGATGATACCTGAAGAGTTAATGCGCTGGAAAATGCATTTGAACATCATTAAGGATGTACCACAATTATGCCAGAGCAGCCAACATGTCAACAAAAATGATCTTGCAGTGAAGTCATGATGATGATAAAATACCATGTTTAAGAAAGTGGTAAGCAGTAGCCACATCATGATCCACAGTTAACTGGTTAGTCATACGATTAAACTCCCAAGTGTCAATTCAGATGGGGGTGTTAACCCTCAAGTCTTGAGACTTGATGTGAACTCTAGCCAGTGACAGGGGGGAGAAAGTCTCTCCCTTGATTTCCCTGTACTGCTTTTGAGCCACAAGCTTGACAGTTTATTGATCCCTCTCTCGTCTAATCAGTAGCCTTGTCACATTATAACAAAGGGGAGCCTAGCCAAAATGAAAGCAATTTACTTCAGCCCAGTGAAGATTGCAGGGCAGGGTGTAGTAGTTTTCTTCCCCCTTCATAGACAATCTGATACAGGCAATAGTGGAGCTTGGGCTGAAATCAAAACAATGTCTCAGCGTATTCAGTCTGGCAGGGTGAAGCTGGGGGCAAACAAACACTCCAACCGATCGTCCATCTTAAAGTCACTCATGAAGGCTGTTATTCAGTCAAACCAGGTTGCGGGGACAAATGTTAAATGAACATGACTGAATGAGGAAACACTTAAGATTTTATCAAACAGGATAAGTGAAAAATAAGTAATGCAATAAAAGTAACTAAATTTGAAATAAATTAAGAATTACAAAAGGAGCATAAACATCGATGACAGCGATGTCGCCATTTATTTTCAAATGACTCTTTATTTATGCCACTTACAAAGTGGTGGCTGCTTTACTGGGGGATTAAACATAATCATTATGTCAAGCGGCCCATGAGGTAATGAAGATATGTTGGTAAGGAGCGTCCTCACAAGGTACCAATACTCTACTGTTAGAATCAGCAGCAAAAATAAATAGGCTCGCGATTACCATTTAGATTGTGAAGCGTGGCCTGCAGGCAAGATACATGCACAAATAAGTAATTGAATTTGCACTTTCCCCTGTATAGGAGAAGCAAACCTGTCTGGAAACAGCTATACTTCCCAATTCCAATTTCTGCATCAGCCCGTTGTCATGTTTCTGAGGCCATCACTTTAGTCCTACAGGCAGTATAAATAATAATAAAAAGTTGATTTCTAGCCTAAAGAGCCACTCATATCTCATCGTCATGCCTATTCACTGATTTTGCCCTTTCAAATGTAATGTGCTTTGTAAATAAATGTGCCACTGAGGGCATATAGTCCAAAGCAGCTCTCATATGTTCTAATTGGTACTACGTGTAGTAGGATGTGCCGTTTCAATGTGTGACAAATGGTTTACCTTTATGGGTTATTGCACTGAACCAAAAAACCTCTTGGATCAAATGTGCAGCACTCTGTGTACAGACAGGTTCTGCGCTTTAGACATCACAATGTTTTTTCAATTTAGTGTCTTTCTGGTAACATGAAATGATTTACTTTCTTATCCCTCAGGTCATCATTGGAGAGTCTTGTTTACAGGGATATACAAGGTTGAGTTTCCAAAAGCGTCAGAATGTCATTGAAAGCAGCCACTATGCAACCGAGGAAATCTGTGCCTTGCTGTGACCTACCATGTGACCCAGTCTTTCTAGCTCTGTAAGCAAAAATCACAGGAAGTGAGCTGACACTGCACCTTCAAAAGCAGAAAAAAAAACCTTCAACACAAAAAATCTCCCTCCACAACACATCCTGCATTAGTCTGTGCTTCCCAGTGTCATATGCTCCACCATTAATAGTGTTCCCCTGTGAAAATGTTTACACTGCATCCCATTCATCACAGCCTCCTCACAGTCTAACAAAAATGCCCTTTAAGGCCTTATTTTCAGGCTCTGGATTTAAAAGTACTTTTGATGTTGTAGTCTGCCCTCCAGTTTCTCTGGAGCCTCTCTCTACTCCTTTGGGATTGAGATCTCTTTGGACTTTGGGTTATAGAGCAAATGCTTAGGGACTGCTAGGAGCATAATAAAGTTAGTGAGGTGAAATCTCTGAGCTGAATTAAAAAAAAAAATACAGGGTCTATTGGTCACAGGCTTCTCTGCATGTGCTGCTGGGTTAATGCAAACTGACAGAAGAAAAAAGCTAAGAAGATTAAACTTGAAGACATGGAGATCACCAGATCATACACTTTAACAGAAAAAGTTGAATATAGTAAGCATATAAAGTATATTGCAATGACAGAATTTGTAGTAAATAATTGATTACACACTGATCACAGTGGTGTTCAAATCTGCCAGTTTTCAGTTTTTTAATAACAGTAGAAATATCTGGATGCTCTAAATGATTCACTTTTCTAGCTTATTCATCAATAGTGCATCTGTCACTCTGGCAGGACTCGCGCCCACATGTCCACCCTCTGTTGGCACGGACGACACCTGTAACAATGGTGTTGTGATCTGGGGTGATCATCAAGTCCAGCTTTGTTCACGGAGTGTTTTCATGATAAAGGTGCCATTAATGTAACTGCTGCTTGTATTGGCTGGCCTAAGACATTATTATATATTATGATATATAAATGCCATTTTACTATGAGGGCCTTTTCATCATAGCATTGGCTTTAGTACAAGGTAAAGTAAGCATAGCGCTCTACTCAGCATCCCCCCATGTGGAAATTGTGAACATAAGCACTCTGCTGGAAACAGACTTACAAAGGTGTCCAGTAGGGCCAGAAGAAAAACAAGCCTTAAACAGATTATTTCAATGATAATAAAACCACCTTATGCTTCATTCAGACCAGAGGTGGCCAACCTTGTGCTATGGAGAGCCAACAGGTTGTTCAACAGGTTTTTATTTCAACCCTAGACTCCACCCACAGATAATCACCCCTTCCAGTAAGAGGAAGAACTTATCAGTAAAATAACCTGCTGAGGTGATCAGTTGGAATACAAACCTGGAGACTTTTTGCTGTCTGACTTTTGGCTGATTTTTTATGAGGGAAGACTCTGTGGTTTTGGGATTGCCATGGGTGCACGTGTGTACATAGACTGCAAATTCTGACTGATATCATTTGACCAACTGAACTAAATATTAAATGAACAGTAATTAATATTATATTACATGTCTGGAACTAAATCATTCTCAGGGCAAGGCCACTTTGGCCATTGATAAATGTAAATGTATTGGACTATCACAGCCAAAATGTTGGGCACCAAGCCCAAAACTACCAGTACTAACAGTTTATTAGTTAAATTAGCACAACCTCAAAGAGCAGTAAAATGCAACATTCATATTAATCTAAAAACAAATATATATATAGTACACCGACAAGGACCATTTTACTGCACAAGGAGTACTTTATGTACATTTTGCTATAATATATTCATACTACTTACATATTTTTACCTTATTAAGGTTTAGAATGCAGAACATTTACAGCCAACAGCCTAACTGTGGCTTTGACTTTCGGGTTACCAGCTGAGCCTTCTCTTTTAAGAAAGGTGGTCTGGTGGGTAACCTGTGTATGTGACGTGTTTGTTATAAAAGTCTTCTCTCTTCAGCAGCATCTAATTAGCAACTACCAGTCATTGCGTTTTCATGATCAATCATCTGACCGGTTTCACCCGTGGCTCCAGCTCTGCAGCTCTGAAACGTATTTTGGGAGCTCTGCGGTTTTTATTTTAATTGTCTTTAGCCTGACTCATAGATGCCAACTAGCTGGCTTTTCACAGTCTTCTGTGAAGAGTACAAGAAGACGCCGAACATAACATAAAGAATACTTTTTTGAAATTTTCTGTGGCAGCACAACACACAGTAACTGTTATACTTTATTGCTGACTAAAGTAACTACCCCTTTGTTAACGTTACACCAAAGATACTTACAATGTTCTGAACTGGAGTGGGACAAAATCTTATGCTACAGTTGATATCCAGTGTGACGACAGACTGGAAAACAAAAGTTTATTTGCTACGTTGCATGGAGTTGTAAATAAGTAAATTCCCAACTGTCTTTCCAAAACAAGGCATATCAAACTGGCTGTGTTGGTGGTAGTTCATTTTAGAAGGGGCATTACCACCACACGGGGCATCCACAGCATTGGTTGTTATTAAACCTGTCAGTTTTTGACCTGTTTTTCTCTCTATCTTGCCATCTACCTATCACTCTGCCATCTGTGCTGTCTGAATGATTGACAGTGATTGAGGTCGCTGATCTGGTTGGTGGCTTTTAAGGAAACCCATTGATAGAAAAAAAGGAAACCCTGTGAAAGTTCTAAAGGTCGCGAGTTCACCTCATTTAGGCCCATGCTATCTACAGCCACACAGACAATGTGTTTAAGTCATTGCTTGAATTATTAAGGCTGATAAAAGTGTAAAAATGTACATTGTCGAACAACTACAAACTACAAAGTTCTTTGATGACATAGAACAGAGAAGACCCCTTTGCCATGGCAGAGACCCGGGCAGCTCTGGCCCATTTTAACTCCTGGCCATGGCTGATTTAGAGCATCTGCATGACCTCTTATTTTCTTTGAATTTTAGTTGCAGTAGCTATTGAGGCTGTCACTTCTCACAAAAAATCAACTTGGAACAAATTCAAACTGAAATGTAATTCATTTGATTTTGTCTTGTTGTATGTACACTCAGTTACCAATTTATTAGGTTAACCTAGCTAAAAGTTATACAGTGTAATACAATGGCCCTTCCATAAATCCCATCTTCATGGACGATAAATGCAGATTTTGTAGAAACTGTTGTAGAGAGGTGATGATTCAACTTAGTGGGCATTTTTGATGCTGTAGTTAGTGGGGCTGGTGAATTGTATTGTGTTACTGTATGCTGAGGCCCTATTCATATTTTGTCCAACACATTCAACTTGTAAGGGTAGAATACATATATCTACTCATCTTTTCATTTATCAATCCATCTATCTACACATGTACATTTTTCTTTGAATACTACCGTAATGTGTGAACATCCATGTTTACCATGTATCTCTCCTCCCTTATGGCATCAACAAGCCTTTGTTTTCATATGCATGTGCTGTTCCTAATCCTAGTAATGCACAGAGAGGGTAATGAAGCATCTGCTCATTTGCCTCAGGGTCACATATAAGTACATCACTGCCATGCCATAAACATGAGCTGCCTTCACCTCTCTTCTTATCACAAAACAGAAGCTCCTCCAGAGCTGTGGGTGTTGCACATCTGGCGCGGAAGACATGGAGTGACTCCAAGAAACACAAAATGCATGACTATGAAAAAGATAGGAATATTGCACTGCAGTTGCCTCTGACTCTATATCAGCAGAGAATCCACTTTAGAGTAAAAAAGAAAACATTCTAAACGGTATTCAAATATACTCTATTAGATTGTATTTTTTTTGGGTTCTTGCTATTTTAGATACAAATCTTTCAGCCAGATCTGACTGGAAGATAGAAATATAATTATGGAATAGACATCGGCTCTTGAATGACAAAGAGATGGTTTGGAACAAATGGAGGCTCCCTGTCGATAATCCCATGAGAAAATGGGAGTCACTGGACCGTGAATGGGTTTCCAAATCAAATGTAATGGAACAAGGGGCATGGGTTCAGGAGGGAGGTGAAGAATACATGAGCAGCATGGGATTTTCTGCTTATCCCATGTCACATATCAAAGGCTGTAGGTCAAGGTTTTAATTAAGTATAACACATGTCTATTCAATGTTTACAGCCCTGTGTTCCAAAGCTTTATTGAAAAATTTATAGTTTTTCCTGAATTGTAGCAACATGATTTTGCGGCTCTGACTGACCTCAAGATTGTTGGAAGAAATACGGGAGACTGAATTTCATTCAAACATCCTAAATGTTCAAACTGACTCCATTAATCTGTGACCGATAAGGCTTTATGTTACTCTTGATGGCCTTCATCAGTTTGATCTCATTAGAGCCAGTGTAATTGACTGCTTGCATTTAACAATGACCCAGGCCTTTCGTTCTGTTCACTGTTTCACAAATTAACCTAAATGAGCTGCATTTCCAGCCACTGAAAGCAGACCATGAATAACAGCAACTGAGAGAAAAAAAGAGCTAAAAACACAACCACCATCATTGAAATGTGGGTAACAGTAATTGAGAAATTGGCCATTCGTAGAGAAAACATTGTTTCAGATTGAATGTCACTAGAAAAGGATAGTGCATCCAGCAGCGGTTGTGAAGAAATTTCTCAATATCTAGTGTATGAGCTGCATGTAAATTATACCAGCATACAGTAAGTAGGTGAAATAAAACCATCATGTCTTTCCCTTCTGCACGAGATAGATTTTCTTTGTTTTTGGCCTTGAGGCACAGAAATAATAATGGAAATGTGCAGTAAGGAGCATTCAACTCAGTATTCCAAATTGTTCTATTTCTTCTTAAATGAAGCATTGCATAAACTGACCTTTTATCTTTATTTACTCTAATTAGACCTTTTACTTTTATTTATTTAGAAAAATATTTTTCAGCTGATGTTCAGCACTGGTCTTCCTAACAATCATCTAGTCAGGTTTAAATAGAGGGTTACTAAAAAAGAAAATGCTGCATTAATGAGGGTGGGAGCATAAAATTCAGCTCTGCAACAATTTCACATCATTTGACATTTCATATCATTTGGTTTGATATTATGGAGCCTGTGGCATTATCTTCAGTTCAATGCCTTTTCCAATTTGAGATCCACTGCCTTCCTGATTTTACCCTCATTTGTAAATGTCACTTAAGTAGAAGTGATGGAAATAATTTGAAATGGTGTTAAAAGAAAGATATAAAAAACATAAGAGAAAAAAGTGAAGGAAGAGAGTGGAAGAAACATGATGCATCTCTATGTTTGGTGATTTAAGTTTTTTAGATGAATTGGAGGATTGCATTTCTGTGTTAAGTTTCCTAACTGCTAGGCAAAAAAAATGTCAAAATCCATTTGATTATGAAGAAATGAGCTTTAAACAAAACTATTTTTTTATTTCCTGAGACAGATAAAACACAGACTTTTTTTTGACAGCAGCAATGGGAAGGTTTGTCACACTGTCAACATATTTTGCATCATCTAGTCCGCAGGAACAAAAATGAAGTCTGATGCTGTCCTCTGACAATAGTTAGTTGGTTCCTCTGGGACATTTTCAAGCATGTGGCATTGGGAACCCTCACCCAAAAGAACAACAAAAATTGCAACAGGACAAGGACAAAACCTAATAAAAAAAACAAAATCATGTTTTATTTTTATATAGATCTGAGGGACGCTGTTTTACTCTTTTACCCCAGCTCCTATGTGAATAGAATGTTCTGCTAACATGTATGTTTTGTGGTGGTACAGCAGTAATGTTTGTGTGTAACTGGGAGACAGTTGTAGCACAACCTATGCCTGTGAGCCTCTCGTCACAAGCAGAGCCAGAAATCCTGAATGAGCTGCCTCTTCTTGGTGATGTCAGGCGGAGGCGTGACCTTCCATTATTAGTCTATTGTCGCTGTCTTTTTCAGTCAATGTGTCACACATACTCTCCTTCCCAATTCTCCACAGTCACAGCGTGTCCCGCAGGGTTTTACTTTGCCCTTCGTGTCTTAAACAGGGTTAGGGTTAGAACTGGCTATTATGCAGCACATAATTGCACTTCGTCATGCTGCAGATTGTCCCAGTAGGGAGAGTTGCAGCGAGGGACATTCTTATTTGAAGGGGATATACCAGAGGAATAATACCCAGTCATAGCAAATCCATCTTTCTTTCCCCAGAGCAATGTTATGCAGTCAAGCAGGAATGTGCTACAGAGCTATTTGTTGTATGTACATTCTAGCAGGTGCAAATAAGGGTCTCCAGTAGTCTCCAGAGGATCATAATTGGTTGGAGAGCTCATTAGTGCGATGTTGATAGTGGACGAATGTTGCACTTCAGGCAGAAGGAATTGATAGACAGAAGGATGTGACCTGTCACCACTGGGAGCTCTCAGCAACAAGCATGGTTCATAGCAGCAGTCAAATGTCTGAGGTAGTGCAGGGTTGCTGATGGGCTAAAACATGGGATTTCCTCTAACATTAGTTTATGTTTTGCCTCAACTACTTTATTGATGTCTACGACTATGATTCCATTCTACTGTTCATAGCACATACTGTATTCTAAATTACTTACAAATGATCTAAATAATAACTAACAGGCTCACAATCAAAATATAAACATAAAATGCAAACATACAGTAATGAGCAGAATTTCTTGCATACCTTTATATTTATATTTCTGTATTGTTTCCAGTGTCCTTCTAAAATTTCATTGTCCAAAACCTGCAGCTATCTACCTCCTGAAAGGGCTCAAACAACATAATAAATGTTTATTTCCATGGCTTTGATATTGTTGAATTATTATTTGTGATAAACTTTGTCTTGAAGCAAGAACACAGGGAACCAAAACTCTGTAACTGTGATATTGATTTATAACTTGAGGTGACACCACTGACTGCAGCTCTGACATTTTGAGGGGCACAGTGTTTGTTGAAATGTTTTGTATGCTTAATACCAGGCTGTGAGTTATTAACCAGGAGCACAGCTCTGAATAGCTAAAAATAACACTATTTGTTAACATTACGAGCACCGTGTCGCAAATCAGTTTTCTATCTTGTTGAATCCGTCCTTTGTAGTTTTGAGAATTGGACTTGACAGCGGAAGATGGTGTAGCATGTTCACCAACAGGGCACAATATTAACATGGCATTCAGTAATATCTCTCCTTAGGATAACAGATTGCAGGCAACACAGTTAATTTGGTTGTATGTCCTGATAGACAATTTCAGACAAAAACCATTAATATCACTCTTCAACATTAAATCTTCCTCACTGTAAAGCCAGCACAGCTTGGCCGAGGACATGGCCAACAGTTGCTTGTTATGCCCATGCTTTTTGGCAGAGCATGATCTGAGTTAGCTACAAGAGAGAGAGTTGATTGATGGATCGCTAATTGTGTCCTTGGTAAGCAGCAGATGCTCCGTCACAGATGCTAGAAACAAATTAGACTTGCTCATAAGGGAGCAGTACAATTGGTAACATTTTAGTTTATCATTTATAAGCAGTATATAAACAATTCATAAATGCTTTGTATTACATTGTAATATAGTTGCAAGCACATAAAGACTTGACTTAATATGTATAAAGACAAATGTTTATTCTTGCATTTGACAACAGACACTTGGAGCAGCTACTCGTTCCGTACCTGGAGGCAATTTACTGTTTTCTGGGAAAGTCCCATGGCCTAAGACTGACCAAGTGTAGACTGACATTTGTGTCTAATGAAGTCAAAAGCCAAAAACAAAATAAGCAGAAAGCAAAGGTATGATTCTGACGTCGCCAACAGGAAACGTTTTGACTGTACCTGGAGAATCTATATGACTGAAAATAATAAACAAAATCAGGGACACCACACAACCCAGGCGGAGCACATCATCCACAGAGAGCTTTCTGGTTACTTGTTACCTCCCCAGAGAGATAGGCAAGGCCTCACCCAAGCCTTCTGATTCTGTCTGTTCCACATAGGGTTTATTGAAGTGTTTCCTACACTGCCCAACATCATTGCACCCCAGCGATGAAAACAGTATGGGCAAGGCTCTGTGGTTTGCCAGAAACGCTTTGAGGCCAACCCATCCAGCCTCCTTCTTCATGGCTTCATCAGTGATGTCCACCAGTGGATTCTTGGGCAGCGTCACAACAGGCACCAACCGCCCTCTGGCGACAACTCAGAGCTCCTGCCTTTGGCTTTAAAATAGCCCACTCCAATTCCATGTAGCCTCTCCTGTTTGGAAGGGAAATGCAGACCCTGCAGCCAGGCCTGAAACCACATGTTTCCAGTTCATCCTCACCGCACATTTGAGTTCTTTCCAGCAGCTTCCCCCGCCACATGATTCAAGTCACCACAAGGTCATGATCAGTTTACAGCTCTGCTCTTGGTTTACCTGAGCGCCCAAGACATGCCATGAGTTACCCAGCATCCAGACATCAAGAAGCAGCGCCTTCTCCACGACCCCACCCAGCGAGTCTAAGGAGAGCGGATAAATTGCTGTTAAGCCCATCGGCACAAACAGCAGCCACCGCCTTGCCTACTGCAGCAGGGAGAGGTGAACCTTTCATTCTCTGGGGAAAACTCCACCACGGCGGTGCTCAGCTGGAGGCTCGTGAGCATCCCCTTACCCATTCCAATTCTTATGTTAAAAATTACACAGACACACCGACAGGCTGATAACTCATTAAAAGAAAATACATTCTTTAAAGAGTGTAATAACAACACCACAGAAACAATTGTACATCTAAATTATTCAGATTGCTGTGTCTTTAAATATTAAAACAAATTACAGCATTTATCCAACATAAGATCCTCCAAGCATTTCTTTAAAATGTATCACAAACACCTCTGTTACTCAGCGCTCTCCTTATAGTTTCTGTAATCTCTGAGGGCTGGTAGCATTGTTTTGTTTCTTCTTTTTTGTATCAGCATTAATGGGTGTGGGTGTGGATGTGAACACCTATAATATCCTTGTTATTGTTAATCATATATCTCAGACTGCCTTCCATAATTTCTATTCTGTGTACCGTATACCAATTATTTCAAAATGCTTCACCCCTGTGACTTGCTGGTGGATCAATCATTACAAACTCAGGAAATCAGAAATTCACTCATATCTACAAAATCAGGCTTGCCTATATAGCTGCTAATCTATCACATTAAAATGTTTAATTTCAGTCTATGTTAATTGTATTTATACTTATCTTTACTAATCAATATGAGTAAGACCAGGTGGAATTTTTTTTTTACATTTACTTTATCAAGGCACAAAGGTAATTTTAATGTTAATGTTTTGTCATATTGTTGCTGAGTACCTCTCCATCATCAACTGCATGTAGACTGTTTCTTGAGATGTAATAGATGTAGGTTGTGACTGATGACATGTTGCATACTCGAAAGGGTGGAACTGCGAAGGCAATTCACTCATAGCACACTCCATTATCAAGAAATATGATTGTATCTGTTATGTGCTTTCATTGCGGTTTGCATTTAATGCATTTAAGTGAAACTATTGATATTCTATTGGACAATTTTCTTATTGCTTTTGAGTGTGATACATATTGTGACTATTTTATTGCCACGGGCCATCTTCTGAACTTTACTTTAAATTCTAAGGAAGATTCAAAAAATTTCTGAAAAAAGCAGCTACATCAAGCCAGCACTTTCTCAGCTGTCATTTCAATCAGGAGAGACTTAATTAAAACGGAGACTTAAAGGAATATTTCCCTGCACCACAGGAGGGTTTCATCGATCAGACTGAAATGACAACAAACTGTTGTCATTTTGAATGAGATGCAACGGCTTACAGAGGTCGTTGCAAGGTGTGATAGGTTTAACTCAAAGATCGAAACGCCCACGGTCAGCCAATTGAGTTGGAAGCAGAAAAGGGGAGGAGAGAAAGGGGGAGAGAGCGAGGGGAGAGAATGGAAATAATGATTGAGAATGAAAACAGACAGCCTTCCTGACTGTATTTCCACGAAGCCTAAGACTTATAAAAGGGCTTGACCTGAGGAGGTGCAAAGACAGTCTGGACCAGAGGCAGTAGCACAACAGAATACCATAGAAACGTAAGAAAACACGCTGGGAAAGCTGAACAGTTCGATCAATGTGATTGGCTATCCAATTAATTTGTTTAGAATATTTCCCGGCTTCAACCAGTGATGCTGTGGCAGCTGAAACAGCAAGAGAGGGAGAGCTGATAAAGGTAATGAAGAGATAGACGTAAAAGAGGGGGACAGTAGTCAACATTCTGCTGACAGCCAGGGAGGGCAAAAGCAACAGGTGAGATTTACAGCATGCACCCCCGCGTCAGCAACCACCACAGATAGAATCTAATCCTGTGGGAAACACTGTATAGTATCTTGAAAAATATCTTCCAAAACTAACAAAAAAAGATGCAGAAAAAATAGTTATGTAGTAAAGCTTGGAAAAATGTTCTTTCTCTGTTGTGACATTTGCACACAGATTTCAAAAAACAATGAGACTTTATATCAGGAGGAAATCAACAATCTTGTGGTGCACAGAAAACAACCTACCGCTCAATGCCAGTAAAACCAAGGAGTTGATTGTTAATTTAAGGAAAAAAGAGGCAAAGACACATACACGCCTGTTTACATCAGTAGAGCTGAAGTGGACCCAGTGAACACTTTTAGGTTTTTAGGAATCAACATCATAGAGAACCTGTCATGGTCATCTCTCATCTCCATCCTAGTTAAGAAAGCACAGAAACAACTGTATTTGTTAAGGAAACTTAAGAAAGCTAAATTCCTGTGCCAAGTTGCGCAGAGCCCGAAGGATACAAAAAGACAGCACCCACTCCAGCCAGAGCCTGTTCACCTTGCTGCCATCTGGGAAGATGTACAGAAGCTTCCACTGACGTACAACCAGACTTAAAGAGAGCTTCTTCCCACAGGCTGTGAAACTTTTAAATTCTTCCTCGACAATTCAATCATACAAATAATAATTATTTTTTATTTTTATTACTCAATCAATTTTGATAGTAGTATTAAGGTAAACATTTTTATTTATATTAGCAGAATTTTGAAAAATTGTAAATGACCTTGTAAAATAACCTTGAATCCTTAAGGCCATTTGAGAAGGAAAAAAATCTGGGTTCAAGGCTTAAGTAAATTTTAGATATATAAATGATAATTTTATCATTATTATTTGTGAGATTTATGTCATGTTGTGAGTGCAATACATTTGATACCAGGGTAAAAATGTCCCAATTAAGTTTTTTTTTCCCCAATCCCAATTTAATATTGCTCTGCTGATACCAGGTCACTGTATTGACCTGGTACCGAAGTATCGGTTCTTGTGACATCCCTACTCTTCACTATTAATCTTCTAATCTATAGACAGTTATGGAATAACTAAATCTTGTCAGACAGGAATCTCTGAGACTACATCTTATCAAATAAAGGTCCAGAGCCTGATGTGTATCAATTTGGGGGATTTTGACACCACAAAGGTTGAGAACCACTAACTTGGACAGACTAAGCAGGTAGATGGAGTCCTTGTACTTTGTGGGTGTGCTGTGCCTCAAACAGATGACCATATAAAGAGAAAAACGTTGGAAATATTCAGAGCAGTTCAAGCTTTTTGCTCACAGGGATCACTTTTACATATATTTACTTAATATTTGCAACTTTGGCCACGTTTACTAGGAACATTTTAACATTATATGTATGACAAAAAACAAGGGGAAGCATAATAAGTCCCCTTTAAATGTAGAAAAGCCTCTGCTAAGGTGAACATATCACTGTGGTTCTTATGTTTTATGAGCTGACTATACATTTATGTATTTAAGTTTTTTGTTGAAGCTGTGATGTAAAATGTAGGCCCAACCTGAGACAAATTATTAAAACTTCAAGACATCTTAATAAAGATTGTTAAAGTGTGTTTAATCAAAGCCTTCCTCAAAATCTAAATTAAATGTGCCCAGTTAAAATATTTGACCATTTTAATTAAATAGTGTCATATTTGTGTGAGGATGCCCCTCATTGCTCATGAGTTAGTTTTGTGTGAAGCTGAACAGTAGGCATAAGATAAGGGAGTGATGGTCTTGGATGTGCTTTTATGGCTCCATCCCTTCAACTTTTCTCAGAAGAAATTCTTTCGACCATAATACAAAGGGCTATTTCAATCAGTCCCTTTCTTGTGACTGGAAGATACACAGGCTTTGATGCTGCATTCTTTCAGAATGATATTTAATATTTATATATTTTTTATACTGCTTGGATTGGTCAGAATTAGTAGGATATCCCCTCTTTCCTGATGATTTTACCTTCATGGTTTTTATATTTATTTTTCTAGGTGGGTTGATGGCATTTATTACTTCTATTTTGTATTGGTTTACTATTTTCTGTTTTGTATCATTTATAACACTTCTTAAACATCTGATGATGGGTTTGAGGACATACTATTACTTCTACTACTCACAACTATTGCAAAAATAACAAGAAAAACATTGCAGATCTGCAGCATCTCAATTACAGGATAGAATACTCTTCTCTCCTGCAGCCACACTTAGTGACTTAGATGGGTGCATTTAGCATATAAATCTAGTGTTACAAAAAAACCTTGTCTTGCTATGAAAATCTTGGAAATCTGACTTTTTGTTGGAAATAAAGAGCAGGAAATGAGATGTAAATAGTGAATGCATGCAATCAGCTTGCACCGTTGCCACCAGTTCTTGAAAATCACTGATGACTCAATAACAGCTTTTATCACAGGCCATTCAGCTGCTGCCTTCGTTCTGATGAAATGTGCTGATTTCCTCTGCACTGTGCCAAGCATTTGTGTCCTCAGCCTTTGGCCGCTCCAAGCTTCCAGACAGCTGGAGGTGTCTGCAGCTGCTCTGCCCTCTGCCCTTTGACAGCCTGATAGCTAGGCTTCAAGTCACTCATGTCACTCACTTTTCCCTCCAAAAGTTAAATAGTGCATGCTGTAATACTAACACTAATATCATATTACAGACTGTGCTTTGAACTAATCTTTGGGCTAATAACAACCGACTGACTCTGGAAATGGGCACTGGCTCACAATGTAAGTCACAATAGATTGGAGTGTCAGGGGAGTAATGGAGTAATAGTGCTTACATATGAACTCAATGTTCTTTTCCTTTTAGTTCAGAAGGGAATCTATGTCATTCTGTAATGAGTGCTGCTTGGTTAAATCAGAGCCAAGAGTACTGAGATGCAGCTGGATTTTGGACATTAGATTTCAAAGCTTTGGATTTATTTCAGAATTGTACATTTTACATCCCAGCAACTCAGAAAATGGAATATAAACTTCGCTTTTCCAATAAACAATGCTAGAAATCTCTGAACCAACAGGCAAAATTAAGAGGAGAGCGCAGGGTTTCATTTTGTGGAGCTGCACATCCCAAAATGAAGCAAAGGTGATCATGTGTCGTCACCATACCACAAACATCAATATTCTATTTTCCTCAGGCATAGAAATACTTGCTTCCTAAACTTTCTGTTAAAATAATATTCATTAGGAGAGACTGTCCAAGCCATAAGTGAAGTGTGGGCAGTGTGTTTGTGTGTGTGAGTGTGGGCTTATGCGCTTGCCTATGCAGTTTCAGAAGTTAAGAAGTGTGGCACTGAGCCAAGGTGCCCTTGGAGCTGCTCTACCTCCTCATCCACTCCACGGACGAGAGCCCAGAGACCTCATGATGGCAAGTTATAGAAGTCCAAATAAATAGAAGCTGCCAATCAGCACAGATTCTCACCGAACTGTACTATCCACTGCCTACAGAGCTGGACAACAGAGCAGAAACTGTGTCAGTGTGTGTGTGTGTGTGTGCATGCGTAGGTGTGTGTTTGTGTGTGTGTGTGTGTGTATGTCTGTGTGTTTTTTTTATATTAGCATAGCATATACAACTAGTTGTGCCAGTTTTATTCTTTAACTGGATGTATTGGATAAACATCCCATAATTTGATACAGATATAACCCCCTTTGACATCCATCTGTAATGTCAACATACTGTTGTTGTTACTGATTTCACTAAAATATAATATTAATTCAACTCCTAAAATGTATGTCTACCAGTGTTTATAGGAGAAACTGATGCCAAATTCTCTCTACTGTCACTGCCCCACAATCTGCAGATGTTATGATCCACAAAAGTTTAACATGATTCAACTGTAAGGTGTAGCCAATCGGGGACAGAGTAGGGGGGGCTTGGCAGAATGCTAATGGGGGAAAAAATGCAGCCTGGTCAACCGAAAACTATTAATATTAATAATGTTTAAACTTTTCTAAATAAATTACAATAAAGTCATCTGCAATATTTGTTTGGTTTTCCCAGATTTACAAAAACACACCAAGCCGTGACCCCATAACTTACATACCATACCGTGAATTTACACCACTTCTACTCACACCATGCAATGTTAATATCCCAAACACAAAAGGGAATTACACTACAGAAGGGGTTTTGAGAAATGTCCAGGGATTTGTTGATATCTTCCGCCATTTAGCGTAGTTCCCTCCTGGAGGAAACTGCTGGCATTTACTACCTCCATCCATCTTTCAAGTTAACATGAGGAGAGTATTTGATATCAAAAACAAAGATCTTGGGCGTACTGTAATACTTTAAATCAAAGTATAGGTAGTCTGTGATGTAGCTCAACTTTTGATTGAATGATTTCAAGGCTGTGGATTTGTTGCATCACACTAGCTCTGGGGTCTATATAAGTCTATAAAAGCCTGACAGCCCCTGTTGAACCCAAATGCAACATAGGTGCGATTATATTTGATTGGCATGGTATTTAAAGAGGGTGGAGGATAAGGGGTGAGATCTGAGATCAACAGGTAAGCTGAAACGTTTTGGATCCACTGTGAGTGACCCTTTTCATGCATTTTTGCACACACTGACTTTTGAATAATTAAGATGGATGTTTTTTGTTTTGAATTGCTATGTTATAATCTGAGAACTGTGAGTTACCTGTCAAAATGTCTTGCTAAACCAATCTTCTGTTTGTC
Organism: Morone saxatilis; assembly: GCF_004916995.1. Lineage (NCBI taxonomy): Eukaryota > Metazoa > Chordata > Actinopteri > Moronidae > Morone > Morone saxatilis. Next base: position 19,330,609 of record NW_023339807.1, on the reverse strand, counting down.
TCAGCTTTCTTAACCCACCCCCACTTCCCTCTCCATCATCCATGCTCATCCATTCTTCTTTATGCACCCTCTTGCCCAACCTTCTACACATCCATCCATCCTCTCATCCTTCCTCCTCCTCTGGGGGACAAAGTAGGCTCAGGTGAAATAGGGATGTGAATAAGACATATGGAGGTGAATATTATGTAAATATATGGTCTGAATATGAAGATTTATATGAGATATCTGCTGGTGTCTCAGGCTAGTGACATTCATGAACAAATGCTTCTCAGTAAAATTCTGAGGAAAAGCTCAGGTTCTATTTACCAGTTAAGTACACAAGGATGTAGAGCCATATCTATAAATCGGCTGGCCAATTATGTCTAATCACAGATATGCTGATATTGGGACATATGGTGGCCAATAATCAAGCAAGTAAGGTAAGAGTAAGATAAAAATGGTGTCACAATTATTGGGCTGCTGTCTACTAAAATACTGGTTCAACATGGTCATTAACAAAGTGATCAGTATGTAGATTCACATCTTAAAACGAATAATTAGACACTGGTTCGTTAGCATATAGCAGTCTGTTCTCCATAACTTATACTACTACTATATTCGTGAACTACTCGGTAGCAACTTTTTAAATAACAGTTAGTTGTGCATTTGTTCCTTGGTTACTCCTTATGATTTTGCAGTCTTATTCTATTTTTACCAGTGAATTTCTTGCCAATGAATAAAATGCTGAATAAAATTATTGGTTATTATGGAATACTTACTAATGAGTCTCCAAATCATCCAGCAGTAGCTTCATGAAATACACTGTAATTCACATGTTATGAGACAGAAATATCTACCAAAGGTCAAGGTGTCCACAAGTAACACTAACAGGCTTTCTGTGGGAAGGTGTTTGAAACTCATGTCACGCTGTGCTATAGCAGACTACATTGAGAAAATGCAGCAGACAATACCGTTGTTTCAGGAGATGATTTCCAATTTCCATCAGCCAAGTATGAAATCATTGTGCTGCCAATATTGCCTGCCAAGTTCGAGTGACAGAGAAACACTACAGCTAAATCTTCTGTTTGTAATACAAGGAATGAAACCGTCACCTTCCTGTATAGCTTAATCACAGAGATTAATTTAGAAGTCGATACTGAAACGTCAATGGGTAAGAGAGAGCACAGTGTGGGGAAACCAGGCATCAAAGTCAAAAGTCTTTCAAATAATTTCTTATGCATGAGTTTCGCAATACAAATCAATGCAAAGTAGAACAGCCAGTGTGTTTCAGTGAAAAAAACTCAAAAAATGAAGTGGTACAATAGAAGTAAACAGAAGCTGCCAGTCCTTTAAAAAATTACACGGGTGCTTCTGTGGCATGAGTGAAAGTTAACACTGTATCTGAAATATTTAGTGGATGAAGAAATTTTACAAATTGATGCTGAAGCACAGCAAAGATTAAGAGAATAGAAAATCTTAATACTGCATTCTGAATTGATGCAATTCATAAATAAAGATTTATAACATGACAAATGAACTGGGAGCGCAATTATTCAAAAAGAAGTGTGTGTTCATATGTGTGACAAAGAGAGAGAGAGAGAGTGTACATACGTGTAACTGTGCACATGACAGGAAGGAGACAGAGAGGCAGAAAGATGGGAAGGGAAAGAGAGACCCTCTGTGTGCAACCTTCTGTCAAGATTTGGCAATGGACAATTCGACTCATCCACTCCTATCTCGTTACTGTGACACTCCAGCCCATTAAATAGAATAGATTATTGATTTTGCTCTCTTCGCCTTCTCTGAGATTTTCCATCAGACTCTCTGTGCAGTAAGAGAGCTGAAGAAAAGCATTATGTGTACTGCAACACAATGTTACATCTCTTATACAAATGGGGAGGGTTACATGAAAAATCTTGTCATTGCAGCAATATACTTCTCAGGAGGCGGAGGGTTGTCATGGTGCTAATGCAGAAATTAAGTCCAAACCCCTCATGTGGCATATTGATTTGAATGAGAGCAGGGTTATTGCAAAATGCACATGCTGTTTTTGTATCGATCTTGCGTCACAGAAAAGACAAGGTGAGCCCGTTTGATAATCGACAGAGGAGGCACTGAGAAAAACTCCCTGTTCATCATCAGACTTGGATATTGAGTGATGACATCACGTCCCCAGGTGCCCATCATAAGACTGTTCACTTGGCTCTTGCTCTCCACAAGTAGCAGAATTGACTTATTAATCATATTCGGCTGTGCTCCTGTTCTTATAACTGAATATTTTTTCATAGTTTCTCTTAAACTTGTGAGCCATTGAATCTAAACTGCTGTTGTGTCCAGTAGAAAGCAACAATATTTAAAGGTACTGTGTTTTAAGTGTACATTTCTTTGCCTTTGAAGTGACAGTGAATTGCTGATCTAAATTAAAATTTCACACCACCGTATCACAGTTGCAATGATCAGTCGATACATTGATAATCGGAAAATTAATCGCAACTATTTTCATAATTGATTAATCATTTTTCAAGCAAAAATACCGATGCTGGTTCCAGCTTCTGAAATGTGAGTATTTTCTTTGTCAAGTAAGAGAGTAGAGAAACAAAACTTATAGAAACTACCAAGGTGACCATTATTGTCTTTGCTTTTTTTAAGCAGTGATGAAATTATCACTTTTAATTAAACAGGAAGGTGAATTATTAAGAAACTGATCAATAAATGCCCTGTTGACTAAGAGCCTGTTGGTTTCAAATGTGGATCAAGATCATGTAAAATGTTTTTAAAGGAAAAACGCAAACTGGTGTTATAGTATGAGGGTTTACTGTATAATTGTTAAATCAAATGTGTGTGAGATCCTTAAATCTCTTTTTTAATGAGTGTCTTCCCCAGATGTTTGGTGATTAACTCCTGAATTCATGGTGCTTTACACAGAACGACTTCACAGCCCTGCATTTCTGAGATGCAGGAATAGGTGGCAGCCACATTCTTGGAACAAGTACAGCTGAACCAGTAGGTGCATTGCAATGATGGTGAACAAAGTGTGACTATTTGATGCAAAACAAAATACATTAAAATTTCTACATTGTTGAAGGGCAGGCATTGATGTCAGTGTGGCATTAGCATGCTGAAAATGAGACCCAGAAAGCAGCGGGTGCATTGCAGCTAGAGCAAACAAGGACACACAGTGTCATTGATGCGAAGCACCTGAAATCAGTCCCAGCCAATATCAGACAAGTGCAGAGCCACAGTGCCAGCAGCTTCACACATGCACTTGGCCAAAAGACAACCAAAACAACAAAAGTTAGCAATGTGGGTTAAGTAAATTCTATCTTTGGTACTGAATGTTTGGACTATAAACATTAAATTTATACAGATAAAGTGTATATTGGTGGGAGAGAACAGGAGACACTTGATCCTGCCTGAGCCTTAAGTACTTAAAAAAAGGTTCATTTTAAGCCTGGCTAACAGATGTTTAGGCTGGGAAATAGATTAATGATAGGAATTAACAAATTAAATGAATACGTCAAAAGATGAAATCTTCAGAAGCTAACATTTGGTGTTTTATTGCAAGGAGCTGAATTGTATTTTATATACTTGTTTGCGTTTAACAACTGGGGATTAGAGTGACTTAATTAAGTTAAGTTTTAAATGATTAATTTTTATTCACAATCATTTCATTTATGTAAATGTGTTACAAGAGAAAAACAAAAAGAGTACAGCAATTACTATCTTTGCTTCTAGGTGGCGACATCAGCGTGTTTACATCTGGTTTCAACTTTCCTTACCTACATGTGGCACACGTTGGCATGTGTGGAACTGGCAATGACCATACAGCTGGAAAATCTGCCACCTGCTAACATGAGTGAGTGAATGAATATGCTTGTGAGCCAGTTACAAGCCACTTTGCATCTTAAGCAGTCCTCTTGTTCTCTCTCTCTCTCTTCTCTCTTTTCCGTCTAATCCGCTCCTCTCTCTCTATCTTCGCCTCCTCTCTTTCTCCTCTCAGGACAGAAACACAAAGGCATGTTAGTAGACTAACCTCCACATTTGGTGAAACTTCCTTCATTTCTAAACTGTTTCCAAGTGATATACTTGGAAAACTTCTCGTAAACTGACGCGTAAATCTTTTAAAACTAAAGACCGCTGATCATTGTTAACCCACCAAGAAAGGACAGTTGGGCTTGTATAGTTTGGCTGGTAACTGTGGAGCTGGGAAT
>NW_023339807.1:19297697-19326394 GCF_004916995.1 Morone saxatilis | reverse complement strand
TTTAACAGTTATCATCGATCAATGCTATCATCGAAATACGTGATCTTACCAACCACATTAACGCATAAACTGCACGACGCAACACTTTTTGAAGCCGTGTGTCCAGGGGGGGGGAAACAGTGTGGATCCAGATAATGTCTGTGCGTTCGGTGACGACAGGTGCGAGTTTCGGATGATTTGTCCGAACGTCGGTCATAACAACTTCTGTAAACTCTAACAAACAGAGAGAGGAATAAGCAGAACAGGCTGAGAACTCAGCAGTGATCGGTTGCGGTGGGTGGGCTGACAGATGTTTGACACCGGTCTGTCTTTGCCAACCAACGAGGGAAAAGGACCAAGAACAAGTACAAAATCGTAATAGTGTCTTCATGCCTGCTGTATGGTTCAGTGTCTGACGCCGTCTATCAGGACACACAAGTACTGGCAGTGGCATATTGTTTTCACCATGTTAACCACCGCCTGCTCTCAGTCCGAATCGGCGGGTGGACGTTAGGTCTTTTCTCCACAGTCTTCTGACCTTCTCTTGTGTCTATTCACCTCTTGGTGAAGAGAGTGGTGGTGTGTGTGTTGGTGTTGGTGTGTGGCTGTGTGTGTAGTGGTAGCCTTGGTCGGGTGTGAGGTGTGTGGTGGTGTATGCATGTGTGTGGGTGTGACCCGCGCCGTTGGACACAGTCAGGTCTCCACGTGTTCTAAGAGCGGTCCAGTAGCTGCGTTTGTCTAAAGGGGTCGGCGGGTCTTGTTCGAGCGTCGGAGGAGGCTTTTGACGCCCTGCGTGTCTAAAGAGACCGGTCATGAGAAGAGCAGGCGACTCCATCATCGTCACCACATGCAGGCCCTCCTCGATCCTTTCGCCCCTCTGCGCCCGTTCTCTTCTCTCTCACCACTTGGACACACACAGTCTTTGTCGTCAAGCCTCCTGTTATACACGTTCTGAACCTCTTTGTACGGCCCTGACTGCCACAAGGATTTTCCCAGTTTCGGCAAACTGGGGGTTCGTGTGGAGTCTATGTCTGACGTGTGTGTGTGTGTGTCGTTCTGTGTGGTGTGTGTGTGTGTGTGGTGAAGTGTTGTGTGTAGTGTGCTGTGTCGAGAGCGCCCCGGGTACCTGCCGGGCCGGAGTTGGCAGGAGCCATTTAGAACCTAATCATCTTTGGTTCCACAATCCCTTGGTCGGGAGCCTTAATCCTATTAAGGTATAGCAACTGTGGTGAGCAGTGGGCAAAGACGGAGCTAGAAGAGCTCCAAAAAGGAAAAAGGAAGACGAAAGTAAGGAATAGATGGACAGAGCGAGATTAAGACAGGTACCTTCCCAGAGAGAAGGTTAGGAGTTTTTTGGTTGTTGGTAGAGGGGGTTGCTAGGATGGGATGGGTCGCATGGAGAGAGACCACGGCCTAAATTGAGGGACTGGGATTCTGTGTGTCTGTGCGCGTGGCCTGTCCAGCTAATTCAGGAGCCGCCAAAGTGAAGTGAGCGCCCCCAAAGGATCACACTTTTCTGTGAGCAATTAGGAGGAGGAAAGGACTCCCGAAAGAAAAGAAGAGATGAGGGGGGTGAGAAAAGCCGACGGACGTGGGCGGCAAGGATACCGGACGGACGCATTGCCTGAAGACAGATGCCACCCGATGGATTTTACTATGAACACACTGGGGCCTGGACTGGCACCGGGAATGCTGCAGAGGGAAGTGTGTGTGTGTTCTGACGCCTGATAGCTGCTGTCGGTGCGCATGATTTGAGTGAATGCATCAACCTGTGTCTCTGATGGTTTTAAAGCGTGCGTCTTAGACAATCTGTGTTGGCAGATTGTTAAAACCAACACCGATGCACAACATGATGAAAAAATCTTCACCGTTTTTAGCTCTTTCAAGGTGAGACCAAGTGTATTATGCAGAACTCACACACACGCCTCCACAAACACACACGCACACACACGCCAGAGATAGCTGCGGCTCTGCTCAGCCTCTCTTCTAGTCCGCTCTCTTCGGTAACCTAATATGCTGAGACTTTTGCGTCGAGACGACTGACGATCTGCAGTCTTCTCCCTCTCGCTCCTGCTTCCCATCTCTTGGTCTGCATTCCCTTATTCTGCCATCACGGTCCTCACACACATACTTTAGAATTGCCAGGTAAGACGGTTGCTATGGTTACGGACAAGGTGGACACACGGTAGGACATTTAGGTTGGGACAGAGAGGATGGTCCCCTGTAGGTGTGCGATGAGTGTGCCTGTCTGTGGGTTACGCTGGGAATCTGGCCAATCTGGCCAGAGAAATAGGTGTGGTGTTTGGACGGTGTGTGTGTGTGCTGTGTGTGGTGTGTGTAGGTGTGGTGTGAGCTGTGATTGTGTGGTGTGTGTGTGTGTCTGCCCCACGAGTGTGATAACGTTCGCATGTGCCACTCAGTTTAGGAAAAGTAAGGCGCTGAAGGGTCCTTTGTATTTTGCAACATTTCTGTTCTTTGAATACTGCATGAGTACAGACAGGAACCCGCAAGATAATTTCTTACCGGTAGAAATGCTACACGTTCGTGCCGTACTGTTTGTCCCGTACATAAATAGCTCTTTCCATTATAGCATATCTTTTTTTTTTTAGTGAGGCTCTGTAAACAAAGCCAGTTGTAAGCTGCTCGCCATAGAGGTTATGATAACACAAAAGCGTCCTTGTTGCTTGGACGGAAACGCACACTCAAGCAGACATTTCTGTATCGACATGTTAGATAGATCGTAAGATTAAGCTGGTGACCAATAACAAAGCTGAAAAATCTAGATCCATGATTCGGTGGTGTGTGTGTGGTATACATGCATGGTGGAACCGAGACTGAATTAGTCGCTTTCGCAGCCCAAGGAACAGGATTAGTCAAGCGGGGTCTAGAGCACCACTGACAGGTTTATTGTTATGTAAATTTACACATGTATAAATGTCAAGGTATGTCAATGTACATCTCGTGCACACAACACTGACGGCGAGCTGCAACGACTACCGCGGCGCCGACACCACACACACATCGGTCACGCCAACAACACTGGAAGCGAGCAGCACGAGGAAAGTGGACAGGTGGCTTGCCAGTCATACGGTGTGAAGAGGTGCATGGATGAGGGAGAGTTGGAGGAGAGCAGACTTTACGTGCACGCACGGGGGTGGGTCGTGTCGCGGGCGCGCTCGTCGCACACGGAATTGAGATGTTTATGTTGTTGTATTAGATTAAAGTTGCCCTTCAACAGAAAGGGTCCATGGGGGAAACGTGTCGGCCGCGCGCCGGTGGGCGTGGGCCTTCCAGGCGATTACAGGTCTTCAGGTCGTTTCTTGCAGACAAATTTCAGCAGAAGATACTATTTTCCAGATACCGGGAAGGGGGGGTGAAGGTATGCTGTCGCCGATTAGTTGATGTAGGAACACTGAGTTTTTTGTGGCGCATGAGCACACGCTGAGGTGGATGAGTGAGGTGTGGTAGAGAGTCCGGTACGACTGCTGTGCCCTGCTTCTGCAGTGTGTGTGTGAGCGCGAAGTTATCGAGTGAAGTGCGTAACGCCCGCCCGCATCACGTGGGCGGCGATCGTGGGCCAGTGAGTGCGAGGATCTCGATGAAACTGAACAATTGGTTACATATCCAAGCTTGTTGGTTTGTGAGTGCGCGGGCGCCGGCAGGCGGTGGCCCCGCGCGGAGCCGGAGGTGAGGTGAAGAAGACTGACGCCAGTCGGCGCGCGCATCACACTCGAGCGGAGCGGCAGCACCGCGTGCTCGGCCTTGCCACCATCGCAGAGGGCGTGCGGCGGCGGTGAACGAGCAACGAGGGGCAAGGGAGCGGAGGCGAGCAGATCACGGGGGCCGCTACGTGACATCACGGGATTTACTAATCACCTTCTTAACAAGGTGTACTCACTCGGACCTGCAGGTGTGTGAAATGTGGATTAACACTTGTCTTCCTCTGACAAACTTTGCGGCGGCAAATCTAGACTATTACCCCCCACTTCCCTTGGAAACAAAGATATGTTGGTGAAATTGGCTGCAGAAAGACCCTGAAGAACCTGTAAAGCTGGAGGGAGCCGCAGGCTGCCACAGCCGTATGGCACCGAGCGCCGCCCGTGCCTCGCCGCAGGCGCAGCTTCGTGCAAAAGCGTCAAGTCATCCGACATCTGCAGGAGTTTAGAGCGGAACCACCACATGGTCGGCCGTCAGCGGTTAAGTGCTTCTCAGACGGTCTCCCTCACGTATGCAGATTAGGCTGTGATTACTGCCAACCGGCCAGCGTGGTCGCATTTCTCGTGTGTGTTGCTGTGTGGGTGGGTGTGGTGTGTGGTGTGTGTGTGCCGCGCGTGTCGCGGTCTGCCGGCGCGTGTGGGTGGGTGCAACAGATGCTGATTCCCGTCACTGGTGGTGTGCGGCGTACGGGGCAGGTCGCGTGAGGCGAGCTGATGTGAGGGAGCCGAACGCCACTTGTGCTGGATTGCATGTCATGGTCTCAGACCGCTGGCACTCAATCGTGGTTCCTGGGGCTGCGAAAGCCGACGTAATCCAGTCCTGGTTTGACACGCAACTGGCACCTGTATCACACAGCACACCACACCCAATACACTGATCTTTTTTTCACGCCTTGCTGTTGGTTAAAGGCACCAGTTAGATTCCTGTGACCCGGAGATCCATACATGTGATAAGAAATGTCTGTTAGAGTGCTGTCGTTTGCCCTCAGCAAGCAAGACGCCCTGTGTGTTTACAAGTTTGGGGCGAAGCAGGCTACACAACTGGGCTTTTGTTAAGAGCCTCACAAAAAAAAACAAGAGGTAGCTAAATGCGGAACAGCCTGATTTATGTAGCGAAACAGGGTAGGCGGCAGACAATGTAGCATTTCCTACCAACGAAATTATCTTGGCAGGTCGCTGTCGGTACTTCAGAGTATAAAGAAGCAGACAATTGTTGCGAAGAAGAAACACTGCCTTAAGCTTAGGCTTCTCTTCCTGAAGACGAGCACTGGCTATGCTGTTACAAGCCAAGCTCGGTACGCGAGGGCCGAGGACGGAGTGAGGCAAGCACACACACACACACAAGCACCGAGCACCTCACACAAGGCGAGCGGAGCAGCGGGGGGCGAGCGACACACAAACACAACAGCAAGACACGCAGCTTATTACTGGCAGATGCCAATCCCCAGCTAGCCCCCAGACAGCGACACTCACGCGACACACAGGGCGAGCACTGTCCTCGTCCTGGTTCAAGATCTAAATGATCTCCGCTACGGTTCCACCCTCTGTCCAGGGTAGCGACACTAGGCGCAAGCGGTCGTTCGGTACCTGGCGCATGGTAACAGTCACCCTGCTGTGTGGGAGGCCGTATGGCAAAAACTCCAAGCGGAACGCAAGACAGATGACGATGGCGGAGAGGAGACCGGAGGCGAAGGGGAGGCAAGCGACGCAAGTCTGGTCATTCAGTGAGCAACAAGCTCGAATATGTAGCGGTTTAGCGGCAAGGAAGAGCCGGAGCTTCGGAAAGGAGAGGCTGAGAGACGGCGAGCCCTATGGCTCTGGCATGCGTGCGGTGTGTGCTGTGTGGCCGGAGGGTGTGTGGGTTCTGCATCAGTAGTAACGTTAGGTCTCGGTTGAAAGAAGGTAAAAAGTGAGCTAGAGACCCTCCTCCCTCCTTCATCAGTGTTGGTGCCATCGTGGTCGGTTTTAAACGGTGATTCTGCCCACACAAGATTATCTAAGACGGCACGGTAAGAGAACCATCAGAGACGTGGCATGAGTTCACCATCATGCACACACACACACACACACACGAGAGGTTCCTCCACGCATTCCCCGACGGGGGCTGGCCAGGTCCAAGGGGCGCCAGTGTGTTCGGAGATAATCCTCTGCGATGTCTCAGCAAGCGCCTCCTCGCCCTCCCAGCTCCCTTTTCTCGCGCGCGCCCTGCGTAGGTTGTCTCGCTCTCTTTCTGGTTGGGAGTCTTTCCTCCTCCGTAATTTGCTCACAGAGAGTGTGATCTCTATTGGCGGCGTCCACGTTGCGGATGGCAGCTGCTCGCCTTGAACGTTAGCGCCTGGAGCACAGCACAGACACACAGAATCCCGAGTCTCAATTTAGCCCGTAGCTCTCCTCTCCGGATGACCATCCCACATCCTCAAACCACCGCCTCTACAGAAACCAGAAACGTCTCTCCTTCTACCTCGGGAAGTACCGAATGTCTTATCTCCCTCTGTCCATCATACTTCCTGATACTTTCTCTTCCTTTTTTGCCTTTTAGACTCTTATCTAGCCTCCCCAGCGACCAGGGCGCCCGTCTTGCCATTCTACACGGAGTGTGGACTTAATACTTAATAGGAGTGTCAAGCGTCTCCGAAAGGGCATTTGAACAAGATGATATATCTGGTACTGCTCTGGCAACTGGCCGGGCCCAGTAACCCCTGCGTCACACACCACATACCACCGAGCGACGCACCACACACCACACACACACACAAAACACAACACACACAACAGCTCAGAACATAGATCCACAGGAACAAGGCGGGGCAGTTTGCCGGACGGCTGGAAAGGAAGTGCTGTGTGGGCAGTAGGCAGCGCCTAAGAAAGAGGCGATTTCAAGAAACTGGATCATAGACCAGGAGGTGGAGAAGTGTGTCGTGTCGCGCTGTGGAGGGAGGAGCAAAGAGAAGGAGGAGCCGGCCAAGGATGAGCGCGTGCCATGTGTGAGCAATTGAGTGCTCAGCTCTTTCATCGCCCAGTAAACGTCTTCTTCAGACACGCAGGCCCCTCCAGCAAAAGGCTCCTCCTCACTCTGAAGCACCACGACCCTTTAGAAAAGCAGTACCTGAAGCTTCTTACACTGCGAGACACTGAACCTCTGTCACACACACACACATGCCATACACACACACACACACACACACACACACACACCACGACACACAAACACCAAAACAACACACACACATTCCTGCGCGCCACAAGGAGCTGTGAAATACACAAACAGAGGCGGAAGTCAGAAGACTTAGAAAAAACGACTACGTTCCAGCCCGATTCGCACTGAAACACGGTGCGCCTTACATTGTGAGGACAACAATAATGCACATCCCATACTTGTGTTTTAATAGGACGTCCACACTGAACTGAACCAAAGCAGCATGAAAACTATTACATTTTGTCTTGTTCTTCCTTTTTTGGTTGGCAAACAACGGTGCAACATCTGTTAGACACGCAACCATCACTGCTGAGTCTCAGCTGTTCTGCTTATTCCTGCTCTCTTTTGTTAGAGTTTAAAGTTGTTATAGATTACAAATCATAAATGCCACCTGTTCAGCAAGACAGACATTATTGGAATACACTGTTTCCCCTGGACACATTAAAAATTGTTGCTCGTGAGTTTATCTTAATGTGTTAAGATACGTTTTCAGATGATAGCATTATCATATAAAGTTTAGCTGAATAGGGACTTTCAGTCTCTGCACCTGTGAACAATTAATGCAGTGCGTATATCATCAGTCTGTGGCACCGTCTGTGTGAATGCGGGTGTCTAAGTCTGTTTTCCCACTTTGCACCATGTCAGTGTGCCGTCAGCTGTCAGTTTTTAGCAATGTTTGCATCTGGTGTGTGTGTGAGTGTTTCAGAAATTTCTTAACTTAGCAGCATGATATAGTTCCTGTGTGGATTTAATACCTCCGGCCCCTTTAAACACACACACACACTCACACACACACACACACACACACTGGGCTCAGCAGGAGCCTCTTTTAATGAAGGTAACCTCCTGGTTTAGGCACAGAGGCAGAGGTGAGGGGTTAAACCTTGGGGAAGTCCAAAAACAAGACAAATTTCAGAGAAAAGGAAGAGAGAGAGACAAGAGGATGGAAAGGGAAAGGTTGACGGGAGAGGAAGCCAGAAAAGTATATAGGGAGTAAAAGAGGGAAAGTGGTGGGTGGGACATCTACCAAACAATTTAACTAAAGATGAAATTGAATCAGGTGCCTTGGCGCCAAACTGAGAAAGAAAATCCACTCCTAAGTCCCCAAGAAGTCAATTTCCTAGTCGGGGTAAAACTCTTTTCTCTCTCTCTCTATCTCCCTCTCTCTTTCTCTCTCAGACAGAAACACAAAGGCATGTTAGACTAACCTCACATTTGGTGAAACTTCTTCATTTCTAAACTGTTCCAAGTGAATACTTGGAAACTTTCTAGAACTGAGGTAATCTTTAAAACTAAAGACCTGATCATTTTAACCCACCAAGAAAAGACAGTGGGGTTGTATAGTTTGGCTGTAACTGTGGAGCTGGGCTTTGCAAAGAAGAATAGCATAGTAAATGTCACATGAGCTTTAAGGATTCTATACACTGTGCAATATCAGGAATCTTGGTCATAATCTGTCTTTGGTTGCCAAAACCCTACATTGGTGCAGTTTCTGACATTTTTGTACCGTTTTGGATTGATGACCAAAAATGTCACCATGTTTGTTTGACCATTGTCAGCTTTCGTCAGGGACAATCTCACTGTGTTTAGGGCTCTTTACCAAATAAAAGAAAACCACACACACTACAATGAATCATTACACTCAATACTGCTGATTGATTTTGTAATAAAAGGAAATAAAAGATTGCTGTACAGACACATTTCTCCACAACATTGCAGTGTTTTGTACTGTTGATTTTTTTGTTGCAGAGATAAATTAGGCTTTGACTAGTATTCAAGTCCATGAGAGATTTCAATGAAGGAGAGAAGTGCATAATTGATCAATGCCATTCATTAACCTGGCTAGTTTTAATCGGCACACTCAAAGCACCCGCTGAGCAGGTTGCCGCTGACAGCTGCAGTTAGTGGGTGGTTCTGCTCCTGTCTCATTGACAGAGACGACTGCTGTGTTGATTACACATAATTAAAAAACAGGATTGAAATTAATGGCACTCACCAATGACAGACTGATTTCTGCTCTCCCAAATTGGAATGCACTTTATTGACATTTTCTGGAGATTGGCTAGTCTCTTTTATTTTTAGCAGTTTTCTCATATGAACTCTGGACCATGTAGGATGTGTAACATTTAGGAGGGAGAAATTAATATAATATCCACAGATATGTTCTCATTAGTGTAAAATAGGAATCATTATGTTTTGTGACCTTAGAATAGGGCTGTGTATCTAGAATCTGGCAATACGATACGCATCACGATACAGGGGTTAGGGTTCAATATATTGTGATATATTGCGATACTGTCAGATAGGTGATAACAAAAGAGTGGAAAGCGATATATAGGCAAGCACAAGCGAGTATGAAGCATTAACATCATCAACACGCCCACTCATTTGTTGTGAATTCTCTAGACAATAACCTGCTCTATTCACACATGGGCCCAATCAGACACTACACAGACTTTGTACTATAGGGAGCTGGCAGTGTAAAGTCAGTTTAATGCCCAGTCCAAGTGATTCAGGCATTTGTATTCTCACATACAGCTACAGTAATGTCTAGATAATTTCAGGGTTGCAGTGCACGTCAGTGGGAAAGGGACTTATGTTAGACATTAGACCAAGTTAGGCAAGAACTGTATAATAAATCCTGTGCAGGATTTTAAGATTTATCTTATGAGTACACAATATGGTTTGACATCTTTAAGGATTACAATAACATAATATTTAATTCATGTTTGCCAATGATAATGGCCTACAATTTTTGCAACATCAACAAATAACTGTGTGACCTTTCTGTACCTCTTCCCTCCTTCCTCCTATCTATCACCCTTTTCTCTGACTTCTCCTCGACACAACTGTTGTAAATTGTATCTGCGCCATTGTGACCTGATTTCTGTTCATTAGCTTTCACTTTCCCTTCCTTCAGCACTGCAACGGCGGACTCCTCTCCCTTCACTGACTTGTCTGATAGGATTTAGTCTCCTCTATGCTGATGCAATCTGGGCAGCTCAGCAGCTGCGATTCTAGCCTGTCTCCTGGTGATATAGTACGCCCCTCCGCTCTCAGTGGACATACACCAACCAGTCAGCATTCTGGTGGTGATATTGCCACTGTCATTACACAGACATACAGAATTAAAGCTAGGACTGTGCTGCTCACCAAATGTCAGCAACAGCAGCTCTGTCAACAGTCTTTATCAGTTTTGCAGGAAGTTTGAGCTCGAGAGAATTTAAGAAATAATATTAAATAAAAACACTGTTATTCACTGACATTGAAAATAAATATGGCTTTAGAACAGCTTTGGTGAGCGGTGTGTATTTTTGTGTCTGCGTGTGTGTGTGTTTTAAAAGAAGAGAGAGGGAGAGACAGAGAAGAAGCAAGACTGAATGAGAATAAGACAGAGATAGAAAAAGAGAGCAAATCATTATACAAGCCACAATTTCCTGACCACAAGCAATTTATGCACAACCATATGACATGCATTGCAAGGTGTAAGGTGAGAGATTTTTCATGGCAGCGTTTCACTTTTTCTTCTCTGTTCTACTGCCACTTCCAGGGGTTGCAAACCAGCCTGACTCATTTTTTCCCGATGCAAATCCCCCAAGGAAAGCCTGTGGTCTGCTTCTGGCTTATAGAGAAATGCCACCAGTAGTGAGTGCTGTAGCTTCACATTTGGCTTCCAGGCATTACAGCCACAAAGCCCAGCAAAGCATCCCAGAGGCTTGGGATTGAGGAAATAATGTTAGCTACTCACACACTCAACTACTACCAGCAAGACTAGCAGGACACATTTGTCGGGCAGTAATATGAGTGTTTGTACATCAGCTCTATGAGTACCAAGAGTGCAAACAGGTGGATATAATGTGTTTAAATTTGAACACAAGTCTCCACACATCCTGACTTCCCTGCCTCTCAAAACACATTTCAACCTTTTTACTGATATATCTTGACATTTCCCTGCCCAGCCTTTATTGAACTGGTTCGTGTAAATACAAATTGTCAAGACTGTTTCTATGGTGTGCAGACAGTTGCCTTTTTGGGAAGGAGGAAATGCAACTGTTTATCCAATTCATAACACTGAGTGTCCCTTGTTGATTAAATGTCACAGCATTAATGTGACATTATTATGTTCATTCAGATTGGGGTAAAATGGAGGGAAAAAATAATAAGCAATTCTGTATTCAGTTCAACAGTAATTGTGTTGGAATATAAATCAGTACTGCATTTAATGCAATCAGTTTAACATTCATACTGCTTGTACAGTTCAATCATTTTTAATAGTCAATCAATGATTATGTTATTGCATATATATTCCATTGCTTTTTTTCAATACATTTTATGCAAACTATTGTTGATTTTCTAACACAAAATATTGAAATAAAGACCTATTTCTCCAGAATGGGTGATTTTTCTAAAAAAGATCTATCAAAATATTATCATGAAATTGTATTATGAACAAAAACTTGAAGTACGTTTCCTTTTTATCTGATTGCAGGGTTGGCTCATGCAGGTTTGTAGCTTCCACATTATGCATATTACGACAGCACTCGCTGTGTCCTGACAGGTTGACAAATGTCGGGGAAACACGCTGATTTAATGATGTGTTTTCTATCTAATTATTGCTGAGTGTCAAGAATTAGTTTAAAGGCTCTTCCTGATCATTTGTCAAACATGTGAAGCCTTTTACAAGAACCAAGATAACAAGGAGTTATTAATACATGTCCTAGAGGCTTTGAGAAATTACTTTTCAAACATTAACTATTCATATTGAATAAATACAAGTCTTGATCTCAGTACTGAAGAGTCAGGGAAGCTACTCTGAGGGCAACATTTGTCAATCATAATGTTATTAATTTTTTAAGAAAAGACCTTTTTGATGAGGGCATGTAATGGTGTGAAAGCGGTGAGAAAGCGAGAAAGCAAAATATGCTGTCTTTTCCAATTTCCTACACCGTGCCACTCCTGGGAGGCAGAGTGGAAATGAGCTAGTGTTACTCGGGCCAGGTCAAATAGTTTGAGGTGATGAATGACTGCAACAGTTCAATTAATGAAGAGATACAGGGAAGGTAGAAGAGCACAGACATAGAAGTGAGACATTTAAATATCTCACTCCCACAGAAATGGATTTTTATAGCAGCCCACCACTTCACTGTTTTACAAAGGATACTACTGTCAAGTAGTTCAAAACAATTATATAATATACAGCCACCTATTTGACTTTACTTTGGCATGCATATCTATTCCCTTACAGCTTTAGACTGGTCAAATCCCATCCACTTTAAAATGTTGTTATCTTTATTAAATGATTTCTACCACTGTTTAAGTATGACTAATTTTAAGAATTTACATTCACATTTATTCTCATGACTGTCAAGGGAGTTACATTTGCATTCTCAGTGTTTTTGATTCAGGTGGTCATTTAATGAGGAATCTCCAGTTAGAAATGGTCTGTTTGAAATATGGAGCCTGTTTACAGAGATAGGGACATATGGTGTTCAAAATAAGCAAAAAGCTGCACCAAGGTGAATGTATCATAATCATTTCTGCCCCTGTACTACAACATGAGACAGTGGCCAAGCACGCTGCTGCATCACATACACAATGTTAAAGCTAATATATGCAAATACAACACAGAACAGCCCTCAAGCTCTATCTCCGGGGGAAGTCTTTCTATAGTGACCTTGATGAGGTCACCACTGCCTGCTCGCCACTCCAAATCCCTTTCCCACCACAAGGAATAATATACAGCCCAAAGAAAATTACTTTGATGGCAAGGGAAAACAACTATTTACAACTCTCTATTTAATGATGTCTCCAAAACAAGGTCCTGGTCATTCATGCTTGAAAATAAAAGGTAATTACCAGCTTTTGGGGCAATGACATGGCTTTTTACAGATAAATGTCAACATCATGACTGCCACATTTTTAATCGTTATTTGTTAATCAGAATTAGTGTCCACCATCAGTTTATACAAGTGTTTTTTTTTTTTTAAATGAGAATACTGTTTCAGCAGAGATACAGAGATAAAAACTCAAGATGACTTAAATTGTTGATTTAAGCTGTATTAGATCCATTGTATCATTGCACTGCATAGCCAAAAGAAAAAAAAAAGAAATAAAATAAAAAAGCAATACCTTCAGATAATGGCCTGGGCTTGCAAATAGCTTTCTTTATTAGACCACAATCCCCTTAGATACCCCTAATCATCTGCGCTTAACATGCAAGCATTTTTGTTGTGCTTGCTAATTAAACAATTATGCAAATAAGTTGAACACACGACAAGGCATTTTGAAAGCTAGATCCTTCTGTAGTGTGTACATCAACTGTCCACTGTGGGATACTCAACTCTCACAAATCAAATGTATAATAGAAAGAACACAAGGTGGATAAACATGGTGGATTTACACAGTCGCCATTGTTCAACCATGGTGAGTAAACTGTCAAGCTGAAAAGAAATATGTAGTGAAGGTCTCTTGACGGCAGTGATTGTTTTATTAACTGTTCAAGCTTACAGCATTAACAGACAAAAGATATAATGTTTGGTGTGCTCTCTGCTTAAGACTTTACATTGCATTATGCCTCAGAATGACTGAGGTTACTTTAAAATCCCTTCTATATACCGTGTTTGAAAAACACACATGGAAATATTCACACTGATCCTGTGTACCAGTGGTATAATTTAAAGCAATTCATATTGTGCTTTTATTTTTATTTCATTTTTATTTCTGCATTCTATAAAACGTCCATATGTAGCAGCCATATCCGTGGCAGATGTTCCCCAGAGCTGCAACAGAATGCGCTCTGGTGGTTGGTCTGAATTCCTTCTAATCACATCTCCCCTCCCTCCTGCCTGCCTCCTCATTGACAGTCGAGTCACATTCGAAACAATCCTCAGGCAATAATTGCCATAAACAAAAAAAACCTGTTTATCTGGTCGGAACAGCAGTCCCAATGAATGCACGCTACCATGGGGAGTGAGGGGAAAAACGGGAAAGAATGAAACCTTGATATTCATACAAAAGAATCAAATCAATTTGAACCAAATACATATCTCCCTTTTCTCTCCCTCTCTTTAGCTTCTTTGATGCTTTGGGTAAAAATAATGGTCCCTGCACTTTTGAGTGTACAGGCAGCACACCCTGTCTTGTTGATAATTATAGATTAGCTTGGCACTGGCATTATCAGTACCTGGGTAATCTGTTTCCTAATTATGTGAGGAGAGATAGAAAACTGGTACTGCACCTGCTATGTGGGGAAGACAGAAATGTTCTTGGTGTGGTAAGTAAGGCCTCTGATAGACCGAAATGTAGCCATATTTTATCGCATGGCAGTAATTTGTAAATAAAGGGGCGGTAGTCCACTAGCTGAGACACCGTGGAGTTATTAGCCTAAATGACAGCTGCCCATGAGGATCAGTGTCAGATCACTGTGTCATGTTGTGGCACAGAGTACAACAGCAGTGGCACTGAAACACCAATGAGGTGTGTTTGAATTTACAAATAAATTACTAGGTAAATTCTTGTAGGTTATTATTTTTTAAGGATGCACTGATACGCCAGATCGGTATCGACACCAATACCGACTTCATGAAATGGATCCGGTATTGGCCACAATGTGACTGATCCACCTTAAATACAGTTGTTATTGTCATGGTAAACATTTAAGACTGTGTCTTCCACACAGTGAAGTACACTGATTTTAATTATGGAGAAAAGAGAGCCTCAGTATCTCATCAATACTCTTTATCAGCAGATACCCTTGAGTTTTACATATCAGAATGGATACTGGGAGAGAAAAACTAGGATTAGCGAATCCCTATTCATTTAAAATTTTTCTAATTTAATTTTATTTGTATAGCGCAAAACCACAACAGAAGTTATCTCAGGACACTTTTCATAGAGAGCAGGTCTACACCGTACTCCTGTGACAATGGCAAATAAAAAAACTTCCTAAAACTTCCTGTTTTTACTACTTTAAAGGACCAGTGTGTTTATCCATTGATTTCCTCTCTTCTACAGGCCTGAGCCTGTCCCAGGACTAGACAACCTGTCTGTCTGTCTGTCTGTCTGTCTGTCTCTGTCCCTAACCTCTTTACACTGTGGGAGGAAAGGAGGACACCACAGACATGGACAAGATATAATGCTAACCATTAAGCCACCACATCATCCTCAAGTTGTGTCCTGCAATATTATTACAGTAAATTACTTGCATTTTCCTATAAGCAAATGTTGATTTTATGGAGAACTTACCTACTTAGCTTTTTTCATATTTATATTTAATCATTCTTTATTTTTTTTAGATATAATTCCTTGATTATCTGAATAAAAATGAGAATACTTAATTATGAAAATGAGTGATAATTGCAGCCATGGATGGAGACCTGAAGTACTTTTTATGTTCATTTCCTTTTTGGTAATTTGTACAAAGGAATATGGTATTAAGTCAATTTACGAATCAGCCAATTTGGGCAGAGCACTGATGCACAACTAACAGAACTACCATTTTATGTGGAACCTTTATGGAATTGCACCGCCACAAATAACATGCCAGTAGGTATCGAGAGTGGGAGCCAGGAGAGCCCTTTAGTTGAGAGGCAAAATTACATTTTTGTGACATTTATTTCCCTCTCCAGTATTGCACAAGGCTCATTTGGTGGTGCCGTGGGGCTTGTTGGTTTCCACAGTAGTGATGTTGGGTCCATTAGAAAAGACTTTCACTTTACTTGTTGAGAAAAAAAGCTGCCTTGTCAAAGCCACAGTTGTGAATTGCTGGGTGTTTTAGGGACAAGCCTCTGTGGGTGGCTTCAAAGTGCACTTTATCACCCCAGGGAGTCAGAGAAAATCACTTAGTGGGACGATTGCTTCTCCCTTTTAGAGGAGCACTCGTGGACAGAGGTGGTGGTAGAAGAACACCAGATTCCATGACACTGAACACACTAGCCAGGTCATAAGGACGCTGTTATATTTTGTTGTATTTTACACCTATGAGTTCACATGATAATAACATTTGGGATAGGTGATGCAACTGAGGCCAAGAGGCAGCTGAGAGCACAAAGTATAATTGCTTAATGGAGTTTTTGCAGGCCTTGAAAATACATACATACTTTGATACAGGGACTCAGGATATCTGAATTAGGCCATATATTTCTTCCTGTCCTTGAAATGCATTCACCACACCAACGAGGGGGACAGAGTAGCACTGCTGTATGGGAAAGCTGTGCCATATTGGCCACATTTCCAACTGCTCCCAGGCAATGCCACCTCATTTGGTGGCATCATTAGACCAAGGCCTCGTAGCCCTCATGGAAGCAAGAGACTAGTCTGCTGGACCAGTCCCAGGGTCAGAGCACTGCTGGGGGAGCATCTGACTGCAAGACACTGATGAATGTCAGGAGACTTAAGCCCACCAGCCATCTGGCAAGCTGGAGACATTGATGGCAGAATATCATCAATCTGTGTCATGACTACAGGCTTGCAGCCTTAGACGTGGCAAATGACAGGGGTCGATTTGTAAAATTTTAACAAAGGGGGCGGGGGCCTGTGCAGGCGTTTGAGACTGTACTGAGGAATCCAGAATAAGGCTGGGAAAGACAGCAAACTATAACGTACAGGTAGTAGAGCTATTATTAGTACAAATAAATAATGACAACCATATATTCAATGATGCTTAAAATTTACCTTTTAAAAATGAAGACTTTTTTTCTATTATGCTACAAGCTTGACGAATAAATCGTTATGAGTGCTCATTAAGACTCTTAATTTGTAAACGCAGACAGCCTGCATAACAAGACAGATTTTAGAAATGCTGACAAATCTCATGCATTGTTTAGTTATATTGTCTGACTAGCCCACTTTGAACTAAGTGAAATTAGCTTCTGTGGCCTTTTGAAATGAAAATCTGCTTACTTCTCTTTCAGTGACACATGGCTGCCTGTTTCTGCTACGGTCAGCCAAATATTTACATGTATGCAGCATTTGAAACAACAGCATTCACATTTAAAGCCTCAAATATCACGTTTGACTTTTGTTTCTCAGGCTGGCAATACGTGGAGGCAATAATATCCGTTTGACATCTTAACAAGATTTGCCAGCTTTTAAACAATAAACAAAAAAGAAACTTTTCCAACTTCGTTTTGTTGATTCCTATCCTTTTATCTGTTCAGCTCAAGCACTTCAAACAACTTGTTCCCTTATTTTAACCAAAACATTACAGAAAGAATGCTCAAACTAGGCTAGTTTTCATACCACTTGCATTCCACAGATAATTATCAAGGTCAAGGGCCCAATCAGGGATTTTGCAATGCAATTAATTTAGCTATGGAAAAGTGATTTATGTTCCACAGTGTATTTTGTAAGGAGGATTTTGTTTTGATGGCAGAAAAAGGCAATATTTTCATCATTTGGGGAATTTTTTTTCTCAGCATTAAAAAAGCATGGCTGAGTTTGCCAATATGTAGCCATGTTATCAAAACACATTATCTGCGATGATTATGAACTAAAGCGTATTATTTGAATAATTATTAGGTGTTTAAAGTGTATTGACAAGTACAGTTGCAAACACCCAATTATCTTAAACAAGGACATAAGGACATAAATAGAACACCTGAATATCATGACTCAGCTTTTCAGAGAGATTGATGAGGAAACCCCTGCTGAACAAAGCCTGGCATTCAGTGTGCCCGGACTTCTCTAGCTGTTAGATATCATGCTGTCAGCCTCCTAGTGGTTACTAAGACTAATTCAAATATTGCATTTAGAAAATACATATTAACCAATTTAATATGGTCTGGTGAATAGATGCTGTGTGAAACCGAATGAAAATTTTCCACACTACAGATACATCTCAAAAACTGAATACAAAATTGAATTATAAAAGCAAATGGTGCTGCTATTAGTCTGTACTTGTACTAATGGCATTAAAGTGCAAATCACAAACAGATATTGCAAAATTAATGTAATGGCTGTTTTTATGAGAAAGAATAAGCCTCTTGTTCCTCATACTGGATCACTGTCATTGTGTTGTTGGCTCATTTTGGGCCACATAGGGAGAGGAGACTTGGAAAGCAGAGAGGATGACATTAGCCTCTCAGCATGGGTGAGTGGACTGAGGGGGAAATTTCAAAAAGGAAGAAAATGCCTTTGCATGTATCTTTTTGTATTGTGAAACATCCTAGCAAATCAGTTTATTGTTTTCATGAATTCTGCAGATGAATGAATGCTATTCCTGTGCAGTGATGTACGTCACATCAGTTATGTCAAACCAACTGGCTTTGTAATTTCTTTATTATGAGAGTGACAACTTCCTTATTGTCAACATTAAATGTGTATGTAGTGTCATTGTTGTATTCAGATTTCTAAAACCAGACTTTCAGCAGATTTTATATTATAGAAATATTTCCTCTCTGAAAACAAAACAGTGTGTGACCCGGACTAGCTTGAATAGAGAGCAAGATTTGTTTCAAAGCTTTCAATATGAACCAATAACAGGCAAGAATATAAGAGTGTTTTCATCTAAAGCTGAAATAATTGGTTGATAAATTGATAAACTGATCATTTTGATAATTACTTGTTTACTTTCTTTAAGCAAAAATGACAAAAATACCCTGTTTCCAGCTTCTCAGGAGTATATATTTGCTGGTTGTCTTCTGAATATCTTTGAGTTTGGGACTGTTGGTCGGACTAAAGAAGACATTTTAAGATGTCAGCTTGGCTCAGGGAAATTGTGCTTTTTTTTTTATTTCTCGTATTTTATACAATACAGTTAATAGATGCATCAAATACAAATATATCCTTAGTAGCATCCCTATTTTACCATTAATATGTGTAACATAGGACATAGATGAATTTATATTTATAAGTCAACCCTGTTTAAGTTTAAGTCTTGATGTCTCTCCATTTGTATACACTACAATATTGGTGTGGGGATCACCTCATTATAAGGAGTTTCATTATGCCCCAAGTTAAAAGTTTCAAGGGCACGCAGCAGATATTTTGACTTTTAATCCCAGTATAAAAGGCACAGGTGTTACTAATAACATTAATGATGGATCAGTTCTATTTAAGGGTTAGTGTCAGTCCCACAGTGAGCCAGAATGGACAATACCAAGAAGCTGTTAAATGCAAATCATCCATGATTAATTGTATTATTAACACATGTGCTTTTCCTACTGTGACATGTCAAGATTTCTTGCTTTAAAAAAGCCTACAGTAACAGAGAATTAAGCGATTTTCTACAAAGACAATCTGCCCCCAATGTGTTCTACAGTACACTGATACTAGATACAACAGAGAATCCAGGGATATATTGGTTGCCCAGGGTTTAATAATTAAAAGTCCCATTCATTTCTTTCCACAGACAATTACAGGAGCTGTTGGAGCAGCTCCTGGTTGAATCATCAGTACCGGTGTTGGCCCTTCAGCACATCTAACAGACTTCCACTGGGAATGCACGCAAAACAAAAGAATTAACAACAAGGACTTGCCAGATAGCTGGATGATCAAGGGCACTGAGACCAAACCAGAATTGAATACACAACTAAATTGAGCACCGACCAAAGAGAGCAAACTACAAACTATACTGCTGGCTGTACTGTACATATCAGATCTATACTGTATACACCATAAACATATTATCATATTAATACCTCCAGCTGTTTATTGTGTATAGAGTGTCTTACTATTAGCATTACGTGTACTTACACCTGGACTATGTATTTTAATCTCATACCTGCACGACCCACTGTAACTGCATATTCACATTATTCATATTGTAGGTATACTGTAGGTAGGGGTATGATCTACGCCTTACTTTTTATATTACCTATGTCTAGGTACATGTGCTTTTTGTACGATGCTAAGCTGCATTTTCTTTTTGTCAGTAATTGTGCTGCGAAATACCCAATGACAAAGTTTAATCTAATCTGAAAGACACTGGCCTTGAGAAACAAACACACCGCTGACGGTCTGTTACATTCAATACCGTGAAAGGTTAGCTGATGTATACAGACATGTGATGTACAAATAGTTCAACAGCACAAAGAAGCCCACCAATACCAATAGTTACACAATAAAATGAAGATTTACTCACCGTTAAATAGCTGAAGGAGGCCAGCGTTGGTGTAGCAACGTCTCACAGTAATATCCTTCCAGGAAAATATCCTCCAGTGAGGGTTAGGATCAGTTTCCCTCCAAGGCCAGCTCCACTTACTGTACCTTCTGAAACATGGTTTGTTGATGCTCTGAGAAAAAATAAGAGTGGAATACAAATTTCACACTGGTTTGCCAGTTAAAGCACCAAAATCACATAAACATGGCTATCTAGAACTTCAGAAACATCCCATCATTCAACTTAAATTATTGTCTGTCATTAGTCACTAATGCAAAGGTAAAATTTGAATTTAAGCGAGTTATTAAATACATCCAGTACAGTAGTTTGAATACATTTCAAGGGTGGTGTTTTGTTTCTGAATGCAACAATATAGTGTCTTAATTTGTGCAGACAAGGCTAATGGGTATTGTGGTATCCTCTGCCTCTTTTCCATAGTAGCATTCCCATAGTGGTGCAGTGGCTTATACAAGTCTGCATCACTAGTTCAGCTTGCTTTTTAACTCCAAAAGTCACCTCTTTGACTGTGTGGAGTAAGTCTGAAATTGGCTAAGGGTTTGTTTAATGGATTTAAAAAACAGTGGGAGCCTTTGACTTCCAGCTGGTATGGCAAACCTGCAGCAAAAACAAAGGTATGAACATCTGTCTGTGGCTAATGTGCTCCTGGCAGTAGAAAAACAGAGGAAAATAGTTTATTTCAAAATCTGTTTATCTGCATAGATTACACACCAGATTACAGTTTACTTCAGTCGACTTCAGCTCAATCAGTTTACCTCTAATAATAATACAAGTAATATTCAAATATTAATATCTGCTTTCCTCCCAGTAATAAACATTACATTAGAGGAACATCAGAGAGTTTTTTAACCACAGTGCCCTTGCAGCCTGGGAAGCTGCTAAAAGTAGCAGCAAAGCACTTTTCTTTCTTTTAAGAGTCATTACATACAAGGATTAGAGGACAAATTCCAGGAAAAGCATTAGCAATTAGAAGTCCAGCAACCGTCAAGGTATGTAATTATAGGCAATCTGCGTGATTAGGGTAAGAGGTTCAATAAATTACATTAACATACTTTAAAATCACAAGGGAGAGTCTACAAGGACCCTAAAAGAGGCAGAATGCACGTATTGATTTCCCTTCCCCCAATGGAAATTTATTTGGTGGCTGCTGAGCAATGAGGGCCATTGCAGTGCTCAATTTCCTGACACAAACCGTTGAAACTCTACAGAGCAAGTGAGTTCTCTGCAGAAAATGTGACATGATTTTTTTTTTTCAACAAACTCTTAAGCTCCAGGCCATTTTTCACCAATTATTGCTGCATTATTTAGAAAAGTCCACTCTTTCAAAATTTAAAGCATATTTAATCTTCTGCCCCATTCAATACAGAGACGGTCAAAGAAAAAAAAAACCTTTCTCTTGTTTTTCTGTTAATATTGTTTTACCCGTCATCAGGCATTTCTGCCCCCTTCAATCCATTTTACTTCATTTGAACATAAGAAGGGCTCAAGAGTGCAAGATGCCGAGGAAAAAAAATGGCTGTCTGATTTCATATTTGCAGTTCACAGTGTTTTATCTACTGCCAGTTTAGTCTCACTAATGAATCTGATGAAGTTTGTTAATAAAGTGAACGCAACTTTCTGACAAGACAACACTAATTGATGGGACAGAGTGATAAAGTTTAAAGGCTGATTAAGTAAAGTTGTCTTCATGTTCAGGCTATGTTGATGCATACAGCTGAACAGCTCCAAACACTTCTTCAAAGTGTGTGCATGTCTGTTGCAGGGTTGCCTGGCAGAGCCTGAAACGCAGCTGTTGGCTTTAATCGACTTTTCGGATAGGGAAGATTTTCCAGTCCAGGGACACACACCTTCAAATCGGCTCAGAAGCTTGCTGGCAGGGAAGGGAGCCCCATCTCCATGGTCAAATGGCACCTTTCAACCCGTCTGCTGACGGGCTGGCTGGGAGAAGGGGCTCAGGGTCCAGGGGAAGGGGCTGGCAGCACCCGCACGGCAGTCTTTTACGGTGGAAGAACCTAATTGCACAAGGCATCTCCAAACCCCACGGAACTGGCAGCTGTCCACAACTTTCCCTTGAGCTGGCTTAGAGGAGTGCATCACTCGTATGAAAATCATGCTGGAAGCACAAACCAAGGGTTTTCAAAAACTTCACCTGAAGTTTGATTCTGTAAATGGTCTCTTTTTCTCCATTCCAACTCCAGTTTCCTTTGCAAACTGCCTGGCAATAGAAACACTCATAGGAATATGTTTAAAATCATTGAAAGTGTGCATAAAGTAAAACACTTAAGGTCAGAGATTATGTAGAGAAAGCAATGGTACATGAACATTTTATGAGAACTATTTTGTTAAAATTAAAAAGAGGTTTTTTAACATGCATGCTTGTGGGATCAGTATTTCCTGTTCAAATATAAATAATATATACAAACTAGTGCGACATGGATGATGTTACTGACACCAAAGCTGACCTTCTCCAGGAAAATAAAGCCCCTTCATTTTGCCCTTGGAATTCTTGATTGTGTTTAAACTTAGCATTTTTAGTCTTCAACCATATCACCCCCTGCTGTCCATCTTCCTGCTGTCTGCTATGTGGGCCCCAGTGCTCCTGTTAACTGCTTGGAATAGCAGTTTAAGTGGAGTGTCAGAGCCAACAGCAAAATGGTTGCCATTCTTCAGGAAGAAAGCATGCAGCACATGGTATCATTAAGCGGATGAGACCCTCAAGGTGATGTAGGCAGTCTCCATGATACTCCTTAGTACCATCAATTCTGCTTATGGAACCACTTACCTCTGAATGGCCCCGTAATCTATTTTTAATATTTGCCAGATAAGTGCACTCACAGTCATTCTTCAAGGAAAGGCCACATTTTTATCATTAGTCACTAAAGAAAAAAAAAAGAGACACATGTTCTCTTAAAGGTAGTGTAGTGGTCCCAGAGAATAAATGTACATAAGGTCTTTATATTTCTTTCTATTTTTTCATTTGACTGAGGGAAGATTAATATAAGGTACGAAAACATCCAGAATTAGTGTGGAAGGCTGTCAACCTCCAGCTGATGATTGACCATCTAATATAGTGCCTAATTTGATGCATGTCTACATATAACCCAAAGACTACTGTATTGAAATTAACACAATAGTGTTATAGTAAGTACTGAAACATATATTGAGCTTGACAAATATAAATGTTAGACTACACTAAAAGACTACAAGACGACATACATTACATTAAAAACATGATTATAAGAATCAAAATTAGGAAAAGTATCAAAAAGTATCAATCTGATAAATCATTATTGAGTATATTTTTTGAGCTGTTAAAGATGGCCTGGGGTGTCCGCAGCCACTAACAGAACATCAGAAAGGCATCTGCCTCGAAGATTCAGTCAGGCTCTAATCTGTAAAGTCATATCTTGCAGTCAGTCTACCTCCATATAATTTCCTATGTGTTACAATGTATTATTGTATACAGCTAATAAAAATGTCAGCAAGCAAACTTGTGAGCACCACAGTGATCACCAAATGAACCAGACGATATGATGAAGTTCCTGAACAGCTCACTGCTCACTATTATCAGATGTCTTTGCCTCTCTCCTCCCTCTAATCAGCGCTGTTGACTGAGTGCAGATGTCATAATTATTAATCTGTTCAGACAAGCCTCTGATGATTGATGAGAGGCACATCCTAATCAATGGCGAATGCATGATAAGTGTTTACTGTGAAGATTATGGCAGCCTCACCTCAGGTGGAGTGGCTTTTCTCCTCATTATACCACCAACACAGCACCAGCAAATAACTCACTGACACTTAGACCTGATCTTTAATCAGGGATTATCTGGCACTTGACATTATTTTCAAGAATATGTTATTCTGCCAGATTCTTCTTTGAGCCCCAGACAGGAAAACAAATGAGTTATTTCTCCCTCACTGGCTTTGATGGAAATATTTCATCATGTACAAGTATTTTGGATGCCTGTGAAGCAATGTTTTTCCAAGCTTATGTCGTTATGGATGCAATTACACCATTCTGGGTCCAGACTTTAATTGAGACTTTGTGCAATGCTGTTTTGGACCATGCTGATAACAGAACCTTCTGTTACATTTTCCTGTCATGGTTAATGTCCAATTTCTTCCTGAACATTAGTTGAGTTGGTTTCATGTTCATTGAATCTTAGAATCATAAGAACTGTGAGCTGTGGAAGCAAACACTGTCTCCACAAATCTCAGCAAAAGCTTTCAAAGTCTGACATTTCTAGCTTAGGGCTCAGTGCAAAGGCACACAAAGCACAAGCAAATGCTGGCCCAGAATGCAAATACCTTTCGTAAAAACCAGCACTCTAGCTTGTTTGGAGCTGCTCAAGACCCTTTGAGGATGAGGGAGAAAGAGGTGGATTTTTGGGCGAGATTGTCTTGGTAAAGCTTCCGTCAATCACTCCCCTGAGAAATGGTTGGACGGAGAGAGGGGGACTAGATGGATGTGGCTTTCTGTGCACATCCTGGAACACAGACCTGCTCTTTGTTTCGGTGTTGACAGCAATGCCAGCAGGACAAAGTCTCGTCATATCCACCAAACCGACTGTCATAATTAAGCTGCACATTGGCACACAGTGAAATCCCCTTGCTACAGTGTAAATTGCAACGGGTGTATCCATAAGTTACGCGGCTTTAATATGAGAGAATTGGAATAAACAATAGTCCAAACCTGAAACAAATTTGTATGCTTAAATGAATAATGAACGGTCCAATTTATGATGAATTAAGTCCGTCTATAGGTTCATGTGGAGATGCTGAAATGTGAATGAGAACTGTCAGAAAACAATTGCTGGTCCAACATGATGTGGTAAATACAGAAAAACTACATTCCCTGGAGATGGTTGGTTAAACATTGTCATTCCATGTATTTAAGGTTACTGAACTCAAATCTCTACTTTAATCTCAAACAATTCTTTCCGTTGTTGATTGATTATATTTCGTATTTCATATACTGTTTACAAGCTCAACAAAAAAACAACAGGATCAAGCCTGCCTGCCTGTAGCACAATGGAATCCGATTACAGACAATCCTTAGATGGCAGTGTTCAACCATAGCAGAGCAACAGGAAACTAGAGAGGGAGAACCTGTAAGCTTCTTGAAGGTCAAATTCTCCTCCTTTAAAACCACAAACCACTTTGCAAAAATGAACAATGGGAAAATGCAAGACTTAATATGTATAAATCCAGACAGATGTATGGGATTTACATGAGGTGACTATTATGGGGAGAGAAGAAAGAACTCAAATTGTCAAGTACTAAAAGCAAGACATATTGATCTTTATACCTTTGAAAAAGTGGGGCAAACTAGAAAATATTAATAGGATTTTCGATTTTCTGATGGAAATGCTTCGTTACAACTGTTACTGACTAAGCATACAAAAAATCTTAATGAAAGTACTAAGGATTTCCAGCTGTAGGTTTTTAAAGGATTTGACTTGAATATTTAACATACAGCTGTGTCATTAGACTTGAGGATATTGTCAGAGAATCAAACCAGGAAATCAGTGTAACAAGTAAACGTGGACACATGGACTGTATTTAGTAGTTTCTTCCAGTAAAAATGCTGCTGTTCAGAACTCAACTACCAAGTCCAAGAGATCAGAAGTTCCCACAATACCTGAACACACCATGGCATAAGAACAAATATCAAACTATTACCGGACAGCCTGCAGCAGACGTTTAAAATCAAATGTAAATGGGATAAAGTAAAATCTGTGGTATCATTTCTGAACTTTGATATGTGACATACTAACTATATAAGGACCACATTCACTTCAACTCATAATGGCAGAACTGCCTGGAGCCACGGCTTACAATGAACTGGTAGCCGAGCGAAATTGAAACTGAGTCTCTTTGCTTTAGTGCCTTTCACTGTGGACTACTTTTGGCTGCATTCTGTGCTTCTTACGGGTGCACTGAAAGTATCAGTGTGTGTAATAAAACACCAATTACCAGAAGAAACTGTTCACTGAGTAGATGTTACGTAGTTGTGTTTACAGAGTACACATACTGGCAAATTAAAGGAAAAACCTGAATAAAAGAGTGGAGAAACAAAACACAGGCAGATGCTTCCATACGGGGCGCGAGGGTTCACTGAGTGGTTTGATGAAAATGATGTGACTCATGGCCTCAAACCAACTGAACCGACATGTTAGCCAGTGCTCTCCACCATTATGATCATAACACCAAATTAGGGGGTATCTCTCGGTAATTGGTGCTTCAGTTTAGTTTGAGAGACTTGGGGTATTTATGCCAAGAAACACTGAAGCTGTTGTGATGGCTTGTGGTTTTTCCTTTAATTGTATAAGCCAAATAAAATATTAACATATAATGATGATGTTTGTATTGATAAGCATGACTAGAACAGATGGTAGGTTTGAGGCAGAGCTTGCATGTGGACACTCAGTGTTTGTCCTTTTTTTTAAACCTTATTTAAATACGTGGCCAGTGTCCAGTTGTTTTGTGTTGTAAAATGCTTATTGTGTTTGCACAGCTAGCAGGCAAACAAACGCTTCTGTAGGTGGATGTGTTACAGGAACTCTGGCTAACAACCACATTAACAGGCTTACTCACCGAGCTTGGCAGGTTTGAAGATTCACCATTAAGGACCTCACACATAATCCATACTGCCTGGTGGACGAAGACACTGTGGGGTACTTTCTCTTTTCATATCAATAGTTTTAAGGAATTACATTGACTGCGAGTGCATTTTTATAATTTATAGTGATTTGTTTTCCTTTAAAAAGCATGACATTGTCAGTATTGAAGTCATTTTGCTATAGTAGATTTTCTCATCATGTTTGCAATCCCATCACAAATGTGCATTCCATCTAAGTGAATGTTACGTGCCTTGAATATGCACAGCATATATGTACTTGCAATTGGATGTTGCAATGCAGTAGGAGTGGGACACGCTGACCCGTTAAGCCAAATTGCGATTACATTAAGCCGGACAGCGTCTCAACAGAACACAACAAACACAGTCTAAGCAGTAAGAATAATATCTCATTTGATTTGATGCACCGTCTGGGTAATTCCACAATCTTTGCTCTGATGGTGATTGCTTCAGAGTCTTGGCAGAGGTAGACAAGTCAAAATAATTAGATCAGAGCACCACATATGCCATGGCCCATACACTTGTCTGTTATTCATGAGATGCTTTTTTCTTTTGCTTGTGCACAGGTTGTTTGGCCCCTCTCTGGTTCAGCTGACAGACGGTTGGTTTGGATCAGTTCCATTAAACATAAATATTTTATTTGAAGTAAAGAGCACCATTCTAATGTAAACAATGTATATATTGGAGCAGTTTCAAATGTTGTCTAAGCAAAATGTAGAGGTCTGACTGTGCTAGGCCATATTGTGCTGTTACTGTAATACCTAGAAGCTTGTTCTGACTGTTCTGCCACGTCTAGGACAAAATGAAATCTGTTCCAAAACTGGCAAAATGCTGGCAGTTTCAATTGAAGAGCGTTTCAAAATGATTCAGGCTGCATCAATTTAAACAAACTTTCATTTTCAACCTTGTACTGCATGTTAAAATTACTTTGGGTCCCATAAATGTGATGTCATTTATGTGCTAAATGTTATCCAACATGATTTGAGTATTTATTCTATCTGGTAAATAGTCTTTTATTGGATGTGGGTTTAAAAGCGATTTTGTGAAGCAAATTGTATATAATTTTGTTTACATGTTTTTTCCACATATTCAAACATAGATCCCAGCTGATTTAATTCCGCCGAGTCTCATATTTGCAAAGAAAAATCAATAAAAACATCAAATACGAATAGCCTTACAACCTGGGGAGATTAGGAGCACTCATTATTTTTAACTAGTCATGTTATACAAAATGGTTAAAACAAACCCTGCTGTGTTTTATTTTGTATTTCTTTCTTTTTATCTTACACAAGCATAATTCTATTACTCAATTATTGACTATGTCTAACCTAGAGCACTCCCAAAACACACATCTGAGCATCATCTGAAACTCTAGTATGAATACTATTTTACATGATACACTGAAGGGAAGTATCATCATATGCTTCCTTTCCAGCAGAGAATAAAGACAAATGTAATCCTGTTGATGTCCCTATCTAGATAAAGGTGTCCCATAAATCATGCAGCATCACCTCTGGCTTGTTCCAACTGCTCTTTAATGGAGAACTTCTCACAAGGCCCAATTAAAAGAACCCACATTGCTCAGATCGAGAGTTTGATATGTGAATTATTTAACAAGGTGCATAAATATGACTGGTTGCTATTTAACAAGGTGTAAGAACATGAATTATGAGCATAATCTCTTTTTCTCTCTCTGTGGGGGGTGTCGAACGTGAAGAATTAAAAAGCTCAACGATATCAAATTGCTATTGATCTTCTGTGGAATGCCAGTTTAGAATTAGCAAATCTGACTGATTAAATTAATCATATTTTGTAAGCTCTTTTAGGCCTGGCATTAATGTCAAAATTAGATTTAAAGCACAATAATCAATATTTTTATATTAACAATTCATCACATGACTACCTTTGTGCGAAAGGTGTCGATGTTGTGAACCCACAGAGAAGTAGCTCTACACGGCTTTATAGCAACTTTCAAACCAGTTTTACTGTTTCTGGTTCACTCTTATTGCTCTAATCAGTGTCAGGAGTTGGTGGAGACCAAAATCA
>NW_023339807.1:19275212-19297597 GCF_004916995.1 Morone saxatilis | reverse complement strand
ATATATATATATATATAAAGTCTATACTGACAGTTTTGTACAGTATGAACTGTTACTACAACTGCATGGCAAAACAATTTGCCAGGATTTTGTGCAGAGAGAAAAACCTAAAAATGTTAATTTTCTCTCCCAGTAATCAGGTTTTTCTGTTAACTCCTGCACATATGCTCCATTATGTACCATACACAATGGCATATTGCCTGTTAATATCAAGGGAAAAGATTTTCATTCCACAAAGCACATTCAATCAACTTAAATGAGTGGACTCTTTGCTACTGCAGGCAAATAAACAAGTTCTTGAGACATATTCCAGAATCTGTTGCAAAGGGCATCAAATGTCACTCCCCTCTGTGATATAAATAACACAAATACCCCCTTTAGTCTCAAATACTGAAGAACAGTGATACAGCTGCGTACCTGTGTGCAGAAATATGGAGAGTTTAGGAAGTGATCCTTATCATTATCTGTGAGGAGGCCAGTGCTGAGCATGGCAAGGTCACCAGCAGGACAGCATAAGGTCATCAGCACCATGCTAGTCCGCCTGCTGCTCCTAAAGCCTGACCTTGTCAATGTCAAGCGTTGAGTTGCTAATGCCCCTTAACCCAGCGTGTGCAGTGCTAGAAGCTCTCACCGATGCTATATGGCTGGACGTAGCCACTGGCATTACTGATGAAGCTAACACTCCTAATTGCCTCTGCGTGATTCCCAGGCTTGACCCAAACTTGGCTGCCACTTCATCTCCCTCTCGTCTGTCTCTCGCCCCGTCTTTTGCCAGAGCTACACCCATAGCGGGACAGCTGGCCCACATCCAGGAGCATCAAAATATTGTCAAGACCACTCTCTGTGCTCCTGCTACCCTCCTCTCCAAATTAACCTTTAAATCAAAGATGGAGTCCTCTCCTCTCCTCCCCTGCTTCTCCCTCATCTTGTCCTCTGGGTGAATTAATAAAACCCTAATTTCCTCATTAGCCCTGTCAATTCATGCAGGGAGTAATAGGCAGTACTTGGGGAAGTGCTCTCTTACATACAAAAATGTACCGCTGACAATTAGCTTCCTGGGAGCTTTTCGGGGGGAGGGTGGTCTTTTGCTCTTAGAGACACTTTTGGATTCAATTTGTGTGTTCAGTTGTGTGTGCGCAGGGGTTGTTCTTTTGGAAATAAAAATGTTGACCTGATGATGGCACTAGAAAGCTAAGGGATCATCATGAAAGGGACATGAACCTTTTTACCAAATTTTATGGCAATCCGTCCAATAGTCGAAGAAATATTTCAGCATGCACCATAGATTATATAAAAAATATGGATGTAGTCTGAAGGACGTCACCCATAGATTTCTGATGAACCAGTGTGTAGCTCAAAGTGTGGTGGCTCTGGTCATCGCCATCTTGGAAATTGCCTAACTCAAAAAAGGTGGAGTGTTGGTGGAGCTGATGCAGACCAAATGAAACCTGGTTTCTGAAACCAGCTGTACAGTAGATCTAAACTCTTTTTTGAACCTGGCTGTATTTCTGCTGAGGGCATTTTAATATGGGGGCTTATGAAGATACCTGTTGAAGCAACTGCATTTTTTTGGCACTTGCACGTTGGCTTCATTTTTCATTCATGGAGGTTGCCACGAAGTCTGGAACCAATGTGGTGCACCAACCAACTGACAGACCAACATTGTTTTTAATAAGATAGTTACCAAAGTCTTAATATTTAAACATAAACGTGTCTGATAAAGAAAATTCTGACAGAGGTGAAAGATGCTTTGGGGAATTTTTTGCTCATTATTATGAGGCACCAAGGGTAATAATGTCTGTATGTGGTACATTTCAAGCATTATCATATTCTCCATGACACCTGATCAAAGTCAATTTGCTTAGGAAAGACCATGAGATATTAGGTTAAAAGTAAAAAAAAAAAAACCCTACTAAGAGGGCATTTGGATAATTTGATATGGTTAGGGGGTTAGGGTTATGAAGAATAAACTTTCATGCTCAAGAGGATTAATATTTAAAAATATTCTTCTGTCTCTCCTGCATTTGATGTGTACTGCTGGTTTATTGGTATGAAGAATCAAAGCAGTTTTAAAGGTCATCTTTGCAGCAAATATCAGCAAATGTTGAATTGCTTTCTGGCATCATTGTGTTCTATGTTTTCTTGCTTTTATTTGCATTAAATATATAAATACACATAATTTCTTGTTTTTTCTTGTTTCCTGTTCTCCCTGAAATTACAGGTAACACATATTCAGAATGTATTTTGAGGGTGTGACATTTCTTCATACATGTGTATGTGTATACACATGTGCAACTTGAACAACCTTTGTGGGCTAACAGCACTCCTTTGACATGCACAGAGACCCTGATCCCCTTGAGGGCAGAGTGGCTGACAGTGGTATGCTCAGTTCCACCTAAACCTCTCTGACAGGTCACATGGTGACTCATATTAACCGTGAGGCATACAGGAGAAAAACAATATAGGGTGAACCAACTGGAGATTTTCAAGCAGAGGTCAGTTGTTAGATGCTGGGGTAAAGGTCACAGATTTTTTTTCTCTAAGGTATGCTGTCATAAAACTAGTGAGGAGCTATTGTTTACCTTGAGAACCTAAGGTTTATGTTATGTAACACACACTGTAATTTTGCCATCTGTTATGCCCTGCAGTGCCAAAAAGTACAGGTTTCCAGCAGAGTGAAAGGTTGCCTTGGAGAGGTGTTGCAGTTTCAGGAGAGATGCAAGCATGCGAGAACAGTGGACAGACATGAGAATGGTGTTTTCTATGTGAATTTCTATTCCAATTAATTTCGGCCCAATTACACTCCATACTCCCTCATCTGTAACACTAGTTGTGGCAACTTGGTGTGCTGCTTGTTTTAAGATGGAGCTAGCTTATCAGGCAATAAAGCTCCCTTGCGTCCATATCTACTTTGACTATGAGCTCATCAAGCTCACTTTGTTATAGTTGTAATAGATATGACTAGATTTGACTTTTAGACCACAAGCAATCTGAAAGCTTGCTGGTTTAATGAAGATAAATTATATCATTTTACAGTAAGTCACTTTTGATGTGTTAAAGATCAGAAAAGCCAATCTGGTATCAAAATCTAATGTTAAAAGTCAGAATTTGATGCCTTTTAACATAACATTGACAAAAAGCATGCTTGATTAGCAAGACCCGGCAGAACTCTGTCAGACTCATTTTTTCTGATAAATATGTGATGTGACGGTTGACGTTTGCGATTTTATGTAACTTGGGGACTCAGTTATGTGGCTGATGTTCAAAGCTGGCACAAAAGGGGGAATGACAGGGAGCCTGGTGCAGAGAATTGTCTGGAGGACAGTGGCTGGTGATGCTGAGGGAAGACGGTGTTCTTTGTTGGAGGGTGTTTTCTCAGTCTCAGCACAGCAGGACATTGCAGGCGTGCACTGTCAACATACGCCTTTAATGTTGCAAGTTTTCAAAAGAAACATCAAAAGGCTCTACCCATGGTGTTGAGATTTATTTTTATTTTTATCTTATGTTTTTGCAAATCATTAACAGTACTCCTAAATCATGAAAGCTTTTCGGATAAATAGTTACATTTTACAGTTCAAAGCCAAGCTGTCAGGATGGGTTGTCAGCATTTTTAATGATAAAATAATTGTTTTGACAATAGCACAGAAAAAACAAAGGTTCAAGGACAGATGAGCATAGGTGGCTATATTAAAGTCTGAATCAGTAAAAGTAAACTGTTTTTAATCCCGTTTTGTGAAGCATTGACTGCATATTTTCATAGAATATAATATATCAAGTTATTATTAATATTATTATTAAGTGGTTAAACGTGTTCTCCTATCCTATAATATCCAGTTTAGTCTGTGTTGAAAAATATGCAGTCGTATACAAGTGAAACAAGCAGCATTAGGTGAACACTGTCCATGGTCCTGAACTTGCTACTACATTATCCTCTACATATAAAGTCAGCAGTAATTGAGTGTTAGCTTAACCCAAACCCCTAACAGCTTTTGTCCAATCACAGCTTATCACCCAACAAGGCAAGGCAGCTCTGTCAAGATTTCTGCACATGCAGAAGCAATGTGTAATTGCTATTAAGAGCAATAAAGAGGGGGATAGTGTCTTTTATTAGATTTGATGTTTTTTTGTGTACCTTTTCCAAAATTTCCAAGAAATGGACTCAATTGCTCTATTAAGGCCCAGCTAAAATTACTTCCAAGGCAAAGAGTTACCATATCCTTAAATATACATCAATGTTATGTGGTGGAGGTAATAGGATATGTTAGAGTTAATGTTAAAAAAAAGGACACATTAAGGACTGGCATGTCCACTGTGTAGTCCCACATTCTCCCAATCTGTGGGAGCTGGTCCCTTTTGCCAAGTTGTTTGCCAATAACTGTTTGTTGTCATCCTCAATGCCCTTTTCTTGAAAAAGCAAAACATACTGTTGGAAAAAAACAAAAACGCATACATTTTACATTTACTGCTATGATACTGTTGGCTACTATAATACAGTACCTGATTAGATCTACTCTGCAGTGTAAGACCAACACTGCTCCTACTTGCACACTGCAGCACCTTGACTCTGTTTGACCTGAATGGAATTTAACCTTAAATAGTATCATTGGTAATACCTGTGTTTACAATTTCATGTCAAAATGGCTGTTGTGAAAAAGGTCTATTAGGACTCATAGTTTCAAATATTACAATGCACAAATTGTTAAATCTGCCACCAATTATTATTGTAAACGGCATAAGTGCCATTCCTAAATGGAAAGCTTGAAAGCCTTATCAATGGTAACTAAGGGGGATGGGACTAAGTAAAGGGTCAGTTATACTAAATTATTTAAATTGTATTGCTTTAAGTGTTGCACCCCTTGTTCTACTTAATGAAAAGTCAACACCATTGTGTCTGCACTCTTACCTGGTGTTTGCTCTGCCCACATTTCTATTTGCACCTTACATGGCTTGTACGGAAAGTTCCAAACACAAACTTGTACTTTTTTTAAATCTCAAAAGTTTGTCGCTTGAAGTCAGTTGTTACCTCTATCTCACTTAATCCTTGCGTTTCCACTAACCTGAAAAAATACAAAATGATATTTTCAAGGCAGAGCGCTTTGAAAATGTTTAGCACAGAAACACCTTTTGAGGTACAGGAGTCGAGTGCATATTCACCCCCTCTCTCTCCTTCCTCTCAGTGTTTCAAAGTTGTGATAAGATGTGACAGTCTATCAAATCTCAGTGAGGGTTTTATACCATCCACGCTGCAGTGCTCAGTTATCTTGGTGGCATTTTGCTGGCGATATAACAGAGAATCAATTATGAGTACACAGATATGCGAAAGGTTTAGTCGGCAAAAGATGCTTCTTGACAGTTTGATGATATGATGGCGGTAAATAAACTCCATACATTTTTTTTCCTGAGCTAAAAATACTATCCCCTTGAGCAAACGGCTGCATGTTAAGATAAAGAGAGGAGGACAGCCTGT
Source organism: Morone saxatilis (assembly GCF_004916995.1). Classification (NCBI taxonomy): domain Eukaryota; kingdom Metazoa; phylum Chordata; class Actinopteri; family Moronidae; genus Morone; species Morone saxatilis. Next base: position 19,292,130 of record NW_023339807.1, on the reverse strand, counting down.
ACAAAGGCACAGAATGTGGAATTAGAGTCATGAAAAGAAATAACTGTACTGATAGTAATGATTGGGGTGATGTAGACACTTCTTGGTTCTGGTTTATTTTATGTCTTCTCTCCCAACACTTCAATTAATTGTCTCTGAATGAAATATATACACATTTGTACCAACCTGGATATGGAAATGTTTGGAAGTTATGCATTAGCTACAAACAATTTGCCTTTATTTTTTATTCTTTTGTGCTTTTAACTCTCCAAACCAGCTAAGAAGATGGTAATGATGTAGGGCAACCACGAGAGTACTGAATACAAACATTTATATGAACTGAATAATGGTAGTAAATTACAACACTGAATATTTTACACAGAATTAAAACAAAGTGCTAAAAAAAGTAATGCTAGTACTAGTACAAATAGTTCTACGGTAATATAAACTATTTAGCACAGGCTGCATGAGCTTGAGTATGGAATCCAAAATCACAGATGCAGACAAAATGTTTTGAAGGTGCTTTAAAATCAGATATACAGGAGAGGGAAGGGAGATCCAGATTTCTTTAGTTCCTCACTCTCTCTTAAGCAAGAGCGTAAGTCAAAAGATTTCATTTCAAGATGGAACGACACACCTTTTTGGATTCTAAAAGAAAAGGCCTCAGAGGCGTCGCAGCTGCTGTTGATACAGTTCCACTGAGCTGCAAACACTTCAAACAACTCAGGAAAAGGCATGTAGGAACTCCCAAAAGGCTTTCTAATCAAATGTCACAAGACTTTCATGGAAACAGTGAAGCAATTCAGCCTATGGCAATGCCAGTGAAATAGCAAAAGCTAACACATCAAGAGGACTTTGTTTGTTTTTAAATCTCCTTAACCTTGTTGGCAGTGACCAGATGCCTCTTGTGCAGATACATAATTGAACAATAATAGAATATTGATCCAACAATAACAAAGTAATGTGTCAAACATGGTGTGTTTTACAGGAATCTTTCAATGACAGTCAAATAGTTTCAGAGAGACATTAAGTTTGTCAATACTAATAAAATGTGTTTTCTTGGGTCTGTAAAAAACACCAGGCTGCAATTAAACGTTTTACCATTTCATTTCCATTTAACACGGTGCAAAGGTAAACTAAGGCCACTGTATATAAAAGTGCATTTTGCTCTGTCATGAGAGGTGCTGTCCCTGCTGTCCCTGAAGACCTATTGATTGTGGGGTCATCTTCCTCGCTCCCAGCTGGCAAAGCACTGCTTAGATGGGAACAGAGAGGATCTTGACTGAGTAAAGACAGCTGCTTTGTTTTGCTTTTGTTCTGTCTGGGTGTGACATGGAGATTCCTCAGACAGGCGGACGTAGAGTGGCAAAGTGTCTTTTTGGCATTTATTTGCCGTTGAGATTAATAGACAATGCTTCCATCGCCGCCTAAGGTTGTAGAGGACGGGAGCACACCGTTATGCCACACTTGCATGCTCCTCCAGTTGTGTATACGCTGGTGATGACAAATGGGAAAGGACACACATTAGCCCTCTGCGTACCTGACGCAGCTTCCTACCCGGTAATGGATTCACCTCTGTGCCATCATCACCTTCTATTAGGCCCAGGACAGAATCAATAGTTTTCTAAATGCAGCTGAATCATTCATCATAAGAGGCCTCGTGCCGTCCACCTCATCTACTGCCTGCTACCTCTTCGACCTGCCTTACTCATTTTCCATCCTCAGATAGAGAATTGAGTACCCATTTGTGAAAACCTCCAAAGAGGAAGGCTTGATCAACCTGTGTAGCGGTGTCATCGATTTCACAGATTTGGGCCTTCTAATGGCGCTTTACCCAAATCAAACGTGAAGATTTTCAGACCTCATAAAAGCAGATAATCTTAACTGACATGGGATACTCTTTTCTTGATACCCAGGGACATTTCAATACATGTGAATACACAACAACAAGTCCGGTGGCATGGTCTGGAGAAGACGAGTTATTATTGCAGCAGCAGCACGACATTTCAAGATAAAAGTGTAATTTTTGTGGATTTATGAAATCAAAGAAAGAAGCACTGTGTGGATGATGAAAGAGTTAAATTCAAAAAGAGTTTTCCACTCAATTAATAATTAATATACAGTACAAAGGTTTTAGAAAATCAAATATAGATACCTTTCATCTTCAGCAACATTACTGCGGTTTTGTAAAAATAAGTCTCTATGGGGAAACTGCACACTTAGTCCATGGAGTGTATCATTTATTACTTATTGAAATGCATTTTATGTTTTGCTATATAGATGAGTTACTATATATACTTTATAATAATGAGTGATAATAAGTTTTTCCACTGAAGATATTCACCATGATAAACATTTTTAAACAGGGAATGAATCAATAATCAATTGCATGAGCTGCAAAGAGAGAGATGCTACACTGTTAACGGACAATACTGTAATTGTCACACTATGGTTAAACAGATAGAGCAAAGAATGAGATATGTGTATTATGGTGGTCACATCTGGGATATTTTTTATATACAAGCGTGATGGATTACTTAGTGTCAATATGGAAAACCAAACGGCCAACTCAAGAGGTCAGTCTAATTCTTAGAACAAGATCTCCTCACCGTGGGATCCTTGTGAAGTCAGCTGTGGGCAACACCAGTCGGGCCTGGCCTTTATTCTGCTAGCATTCTTCTGGGAGACTGGGCACTGGCTGCTAAGACATGATTAATTGCTGCAATAAAGCTCATTATGGAGATTAAGTAGGAGTTACAGGAGCATTATTGATCACTGTCCTTTAAATAACCTTAAAGTTGCTTGTTTGTGCATGTTTGTATGACGCTGGTCAATGCAAAGGGCAGAATGGAAGGAAGGGGCTCAATGCAATGTTGCTCCAAGACATTAACGTATGACATAAAATCAGTCCTGGTCACATGGTAATGTGAAACATGTTTGCATGATTGCATTGACATAAGGCCTTTACACTTTACATGTCCTCGGGACTGTTGTCATACAGTTTTGCAACAATAAGTGCAAAAGATCAATAAAAAAGGACAGTAAATGATACTGCCTTTTCCTACGGCCTTCTGACTTACTTATCATCTTATTTTAAGGAATTCCTTAGGATTAGTTTAAATAACATTACCTATGGATCAAAATCTAAAAAAACACATTTGATGGGATTGTGTGTTTCTAAGCTTCTTCTAAGGATATTTGAAAAACAATTTCAAAGAAATCCTATATTAAAATTTTCAGCATACCACTGTTTTTGATGTAAGCTTCATTTGGGCTGTGAGTTTTGGTGTAGTTTTGTAGTCAAGTGGAGTTATTTGGATTAAATACCTTATCCTTTTTTCTACTTTCTACACTGCCATGACAATACAATGCCAAATAATGCCAAATAATAATACAACATCAAACAATTCATGGCTGCTGCTCTTTAAGTTTCTTATTAAATCTATGTAAATCGTATTAATTTACCCAGAAATCTTTGCAATCCTCCAGCAGACGATCTCCTAGCTATATCACTGATGTCATGCATATATATGTTAAAGAGAAAGCTGTTTTGAATCATATCCCTATTATCTCGCAGCTTTTATTTACTGTATAAAAAGGAATTGTAATACATTGATTATATTATTCTTTCCTCATCTTTTGTTAGCTAAATCCCTTTTTTAAATCCTCTTATCCCTTCTAGCTTCTGGAAACCCCTTGCATTGACGATAAACCCCTGAATCTCTCTGTAATATATGAAAGCTTTTGTATTTTCTGAATATTGATCCTATGTTAACTCCTCCAGTATGAATAGACTATTGATGATGCCATTCAAACTACATTATCCTTGCAACCGTTTTATCTATAACTGGTAAACTCTAGTCCAGAAGAGCACTTGTATCACACACAATTATACATTGTGAATAGAAAAACACACTTTTAGTCAAGGGGACATTCAAGCCCATCGTGTTTATCAAGGTCAATACTTGTGTTGTGGTTCACACATCCATTGAGGTTAGAAAGAAATAACCCGGGTCATCTGCTAAAAACCTGCTAGAGAGCAATGCCTGACAATAAAAGGCTGATATCCACAGCCAGGCTCCTGAATATAACACACATGGCAGATTGCCTTTCCATTATAATATCCAAGTCACCATTTATTTGTCAAGAGCCTGGCCAAGGACAAGTGTAGGTAGTTTAATATTGCTTTCAGTGTGCAGCCCCTCAATAGAAAAAAAACCTTTGTAGATCTTGTCTAGTTATGTCTCAAGGCAACTTCATAAAAACATTCACAATGTAGTCACCTGTTTAATAGAAGACAAGGGCAATGTGTTAATTACCAGGTCAAACAAAATGATAAAATGCTAAGAAACCGAACATCACTGAAAACAGTTCTTGATGAATAAGTATGAGGAATTTGAATGCAATAGTGAATATATACTTAAATGTAATGTAAACATACAGACATGTCCTGTAATTTCTGCAAAGGAAAACACATAAACAAACAAATAAACAGATTTTGGGATAATTGATAGATGGCCTTTCACTTCACATATGTTGACAGGTGTACATTTTGGCTTAGTGCTGTGAAAAAGACACAGCACAGCCTCATCCAGATCTTTGCGCTAAAGGTGAATAAATAAATATATTCTGAGATTTTCTAGTGCATATTTGGCCACATCAGGACCGATCAGTTCAAGTCAAGCTCCAACACTCTCCATCAGCACCATAAGTTGTCAAATGAGACAGGCCAGGAGATCAGCACCTGCTCCTACCATGCGGTTGACGGGTGTTAACCTGTCACTCAGTCTTCAATTTGCCTTGCCATTGGCTTCACGTTTCCAGTCAGACCAATCACAGAACACAGCCTGCCTCCAAGAAGGGAAAACTCATTTAAAGTGATGACGACAGTGGCTTGGTTTTTGCAGCATTTGCCATGTTTGTCACGTCCTTGAATAAAAGGACCTATTCCTATCACGCTAATAATGCAGGGCTGCACATGTCACGCTCAGCACTGGCATGGGGGCGTTTTGAGCATGTCAGCGAGATAAGAGAATAGCAGGGTGCATGTTCACATGCCTTATCGGACTGTGCCAGGAGAGGGTTTTGCCTGCTTTTTACAAAGGTACAACCTCAAAGACGCAATTGCAGTATATGCATGTGATGCAGATGGGCAAGAAAGGAGGAGAGACGAGTGGGGGTGTATTGAAAATAGGACATTTATTTCTTAGAATTCAATTATATCTAAGAGATAATGATATCTGTTAGATATTTGCGATGCAGTCTAGTGTTTGAGCAATACTTGGAGGCTCTTAATACATTTTTCCATGATGTGCTCCACTCCCAAAACATGCACACATACACCCAAGATTCACCATAGTGGACCAAAAAAATGGGTAGTTCTGAGACATCCACCCCTGGCACTTTCCCTCGTGATACTGTGCTTCTTCTGCCCAAGGCTATGTAATGAAGTCAAAAACTAATTCCCTACACTCTTTACCATAACCTCTCAGTGCAGGAGCCATACATCTGCACCTTGCAATGTAGGAAAAATACCTCTGGCTCGGCAGATAAGTCAAGGGCACAGAGTTGAACTCAGGCCTTATTTAGTGCTCCTACAGGCCCTCCAGTTCCCTATCGGTAATCTACAGGTGAATAAGCATGGGCTAGTCGACTGGAGTTTGGCAGACAGAGATAAGCAGATTCATTGACATGGGACACTTTGGCATCATTTCATTCCCAGGCCTATTACACCTTATTGATCTCTGCTCCAGTTGCTTTCTAAATCCCACAACACAAATAAGGCAGCTGCTTTGACTCAGAAATTCTCTAAACCCAGCCTCTCCTCATTGCCAATCACTCGCTTCCAGCAACTGCTTCATCCCAAACATCATCTGAAAGTATTTTAGGTTAGTAATTAAACTTCCTCTTGTGCCGTATCCCTATTAACTCTACTTTTGATCACCCGGTGGCTTGATATATGGAGTGGGCGGTTTCAGCAAGCATGCAAATGCGAATTTTGTCTCCTGTCCACAGATGAAACATTGCAAAACATCAAGGAGTCTGATTCGTTTAAGCTCCGCATCCTGGCCTGGTTTAGGTACTTAAACAAAAAACACAAAATTAAAGCAATGTTTGATTGATAAAAGAAGTGTATTTAACATAAATACTGCCTTCACCTCCAGCTCTGAAAAACTGAAAGGCTTTCACTTTTGAATATACTTTTGATTTAACCAAAACACCAAACTACTTCTTGCATGAAATTAAAACAATGGGGCTTGCACAGTTGAACAAATGGTAAATGGAGGGAGAAAAAAGGTAATAGCTGCCTCAGAGGCCCTTTGTCATCGCAAGAAAATGACAGAAAAATGGAGAGAAAAACATAAGAACAATCCAGTGTGACAACCTGTGTCATGCAAACATCAGAGATGTGCAGAGTTACAGGGAAAACAAATGGATGTTGTTGGATCTCAGAGCGAACCAACATGAGTATTTAAATGAGTAGTGCACAGCCTTCCCTCAGTTACTACATGAAAATGCCTGCATTCTACCTGAATATGAAATTTCTGAAAAAGAAGATGTGTGCACAGTCTAAAATGATCAAAACACAGGCAAGCTAGATGGAGTATAGAGGCTGTGGAGAACAGTCATAAACAGAAACCTTTGACCCATGACTATCTGTCCACATAAATGGCACTAGACCATCATTTCACATTATTCCACAAGATACTTCCTCCTTATTGATAGTCATGGGTATAATTTTCAGCCAGTACCCTCTGCCCTTAAACTGTTGGTCTGGCATACAATATTACTTGCAGTCTTCTCAACGTTCACATATAAATTTTTTGTAATCTGTTTCATTTACATGGCTTATTTCTGTGCTGATGTTAGCTTATTGCTCATACAACTACTGCCTACTGCATGCTAGCATCTGATCAGATGCTACTTAGATGCAAAGCTGTCAAAAACTGTGTAGCTACCCTCAAATACAAGATAAGATCAATACAGTGTTACTACACTACAATGGGTAAGTGGTTTTGGTTAAAATAAGAACTTTATTAAGGGAAATATTGTGGTTTAAGTTAAAATTACTGCTTCTAAACTCACTTTTCTCCTTAAGGTTAGGGTACCTTTGTTGTTATGATTATAATAATAAACATTAAGGTAAGGGGATCATCATATTTAAAAACAATACTCTCCTGTGTTAAAGTCTGATTTTGTCGACCCATTCAATCTACCTTTGTGGGCTTTTTCGCTCTACAGTTACCTGACTTCCTCCTTTCCTCCCATCATAATTACACAGCCACCAGATGGCTCTGTCACTTGACCGTAAACATATGTCATTCTGAGGCTTTTGCCAATACGAGGGATGTTGTTGTTCTTGGGACAGTTTCTTTTACATAAGTCAAAGCATCTGAATATATTTCCTGTTTTGTTGGATGAAGTAAAAGTGAAAACCAATCCAACCAAACAGTGGCTGGCGTCAGCATAGTATTAAAGTTGCAAAAAAGGTCAAGGAATTGGGAAAACCCAGCGGAGACAGGCTTTAAACAAAATATAAATTTAAAAAATAATGCTTTGCCTCCATATGTGGCACTAAGGGGCAGTTTTGTAGCTCAGGAAATGGCATGTGTACAGTAAATATACTCTGGTTTTGTTAATAATATAAACCTGTGTTTTATTTTTTGTATGGGCTTCAAAGTTAAAGGTCAAGTGTCTAATATTTAGGATTTATTGGCAGAAATTGAATATAATTTCCAATGGTATATTTTCATACTGTATAATCACCTGAAAATGAGAATTACATGTTTTATTTACTGTAGCAGTTATGGGCAACTTATAAATGTGGCCACAACAGCAAAAATAAAACTTTTTTTTTCAGAGGGGCAGCTCAGCCAAAGAGGGCAAATGGGTCGCTGCTTGGGCAACTTTAGCCAGGCCTTGTGTCCTTGTACATCATCAGATCAGTTTTTTAATGATTACTTTTTAAAAAGACGTTTTAACATCTTCTGGACGCAGTCTGATGAGGCATATGATATGGTGACTTATATGTACATAATATCTATAAACATGTGCGAGAAAACAGTACATGGACCTTACATACAGTGACAACAAGCACAGTTTTCAGATAACTTAGCTAAGGTGAGCTATCAGGGCGCCTCAAAGGGGCAGTGTTAAATCTAAAAGACCCTGCAAACAAATACAGGTGTTTTCAGTTATTCTGGCTGTTTGGAACGATGTTCAGGTTGACGTTAGGCATGCAAGTTCACTAACAGGCACATTAACAAGTCAACAAGAGAGTGTGGGAGGTATCAGTTAAACACAGTGGGCCACACCCGCACTGTTCTGAGAGGAGGTCTAATCAGGCATAATTAAAATCACCTATGTGGTCTTACTATGAGTGTACACTGAGGCACTTAAAACTTGACTCTACCTGATGTGCTTATACCTCTCTTAACAAAAATGTGTTCCAATTGAACAGACCTTCTTAACCTGAGTCAAATGTGACCTGTTAGTATGACCTGATCAGAAATTTTAGTTGTGGCCACAGCAAAAGTTTTTGCCTGGGTGCAGACTTTATTTTGATTGCTTGATTGCTGTTGGTGACTCCATGGTATTTGATAGTTATTTCTACAAGTAGTGACATAAGCAGGTCACATTTTGTATTGTATGTGGAAACCTTACTATTTTAAAAAGGGTCACAGTTTTGGATAGCAGTGATAGAGCACACAAGTCCTTATTTATAGGCCTGTAAGTAATTTAACAATTATTCTTTCCAGTGTCGACATTAGTGTCATATTTTTTTCCTTTTTATTTAATTTATTCCACTCACAGTAAGACACTGGTGTCACATAATCTGATTAGTTGCAGATTTTGGTGTTACACCAGGTATAATTTCATATGCGAAACATGGCTGTATCGATTTTTCTTTTAGACTTTATAAATATTTGTTCACACTGTGACATATTCAATGCACCCTTACCAAAGAGGTAGGCTGTTTAAGCTCTCAGTGCTGTGCTGTGCTGTGCTGCTGCCACTGCTTGTGTAGTATTTTTCTGATCAAGCTAGCTTGGTAACAGTATGATTGTATCGCTTCAGGACGGCTTTGTTTGAAGAAATAATTGTGTTTGAACCAAGCTCCCTGCTACAATTGCCACCATTCAGTGACCCAGTTTTCCTGTAATTCGTCATATCAGCTTTGGGCTAAAACACCGCCACAAAGTGAAAGTTTTGCTCCTGTCATCGCTCAGAAAAAAAGGACTCCTCCCAAGGTAGGAATTAACATTTTTGTGACTTGATGTCTTGGCTGTGTTCTCTGTTACAGATACATGCCATTTTGTTTGTGCCTGCTTTGTTGAGATATATAGACAAATATTTGGGCAAATATTTATGTTGTATAATATTAGCATTTGCAGCCATATTGCCCAACCTAACGAACATTTGAGTATTATGTGTTTTCTACTGAATTGGTTTTATGGCATATTTTTGTCGTGGTTGTTGCTGTTGTTGCTTCTTAGCTCAATGCAAATTTGTGTCCCTAGAGGGTAATATCGTTAACTGGCTTTATGGATAAAAACATGCTGGTTGTCTTGCACACACCTCATTCACATAATTTCCTGTAATATGGCCTAATGGTAAGCTGTCTTTCTGCTGTGGGCCTTAAATGTCCACTTAAAGCCAGAACAGGAGTTTTCCTGTTTGGGACTCCAACTATTCTTCCCGTAGGGTTTATTGCTGAGACACGGGGGATCACATCAGCGCTTCAACAAGGTAAGAGTTTGCTTGCATACTGTGAGAAAATGCTCTGTTCAGTCTTTGTGTTTGTATGCTTGACTATATGAGGCTGTTAGCACTGCTGGTTGTTTAATTTGCTATCACTGATCTGCTTGCATCAGATGGTTGCTAATTTATGCTGTTATGGGGTTGCCATCAACAAATCTGCATTGAAATGAATTGTGGATTTCTCTCTTGTAGTGGCTGAGCTTATTTTTTGTTTTGCTTGTTTGGTGTATGCTTTACGGAATATGGATACTGGTGTTTAGAGTATCGTATTTTATGGGCTGAACTGGTTTTGTTGCATATTTCACTCTTTGAAATATGTTTTGGCTGTTGCTTTGAGGGGTTTGCTTTTAACTCATTGCAAACAGGTCCCTAGTAGAGGATTGGCTCCGTCTATATACTGTTGCTACACTGCTACTGACTCTAACTAACTCTGCTGTAACACTTCTGCTAATAACTACTAATAATTTTGAAACTCAACACAATTAAACAGTTCATACTGAGGTAGTATTGGCCACTACAGTGTTTGGGGGTGGGTGTCAATCTCAACTGTTGCTTTGCCGTAGCTGCCTCTCCCACAACAGCATGTTGGCTGCTGTCCTCCCTCTCACCTACATCTCTTTCTTCATTAAGCTATCCCTTCCTGACTCTCTCTCTGTTTCTGCTTCAGCTGCCACAGCAGCACTGGTTGAAGCCTGGAAATATTTGAAACAAATTGGATAGCTAATCACGCCGCCTCCTCAGTACGAGCCCTTTTGAGTCATTAAAAATGTTTTTCAATATTCGTCTGGATTAAGGGAGCAAACATTTAGTGTTTGAGTTAAAGAATTAACATTAATGTTCACTTGCTTAGGCAGTCGATACCAGCTATGTACAGTGTGCTAACCTCGACAACCCAGCTGTATTCTTTCCATTGACAACATATAATTAGTGGACAGACCTTCCAGGTCTGAGAAGTGCATCCAGTGCAAAAGTACCTTAAACCTTGTACCTTCTAATGACCAGCAGGAGGCAACTCCACTGGTTGCAAAAAGAAGCTTGGTTGCATTTAATGAAATGGCAAAATGACCTTACTTGATTTATTACCTCAGTAAACAGTTGTCTAAAGGGCAGATTTTATCTACCTGGGTGGGCCGTCCCAAGTACAGCCTGTATGGGGGAAACTCTGCACTATAACAAATTAAGCTGTGTTACCCTTAAATGATTAAATCTTATTTGTATCAGACTTGTCTTGACTTGGTTTTATACATTTAATCTAGATTGAAGAGCACTTTTTCACTTGATTTGGGACTTTTATACTTAAAACTTGACTTTAGGTCACAAATTTGTAATAAACTGTAACATAATAACATTTAAAATGGCTGTTCTGTTATCACTTTATATTAAAAGTTAAGAAGTCCAAGCAAAGATTTTATAATGCTGGCTTAAAAAAAATAAATGAAAAATCATTCAGAAAACTGCATGTATCGGTTGAGTCCATACATATATTGCAAGCACCATAGTACCTGTATCTACTGTATCTGTCATTCAGAACAGAAGGTTCACCTGGTGCCTGCCAGAAACTTCATGGACTTGTCAGCCTAGGCCTAACAGATCATCTCTATCATGCATCTTCCTTAGAAAGAGAAAGGGGAAGTCTAAGGCTCTCCAGAGGTTAAATGTCTATTTTGGTTTGGTTGAACCACTGCAATTACTGAAGACTAGTTTTGTGTTCCACCATGCCTCAGATAAACAGAAGATTGCTTAAATCGGTGTTCAGCAACTGATGATGAGCCATAATAACATTTAGGCTACTGTGTTATCTGTCTGTTTCGACTTGTTCCTCTTCACTTGCACTCCTCTCAGTCAAGCTGTTATCAGTCAAAGGCCTGACAGCAGCTCTCTGTTTCCAGGCCTTGTACGTGTCTTTGTCAGTCCACATCTCAGCATTCGGACAAGCTGCTATCGGACAAGGGTGCTTCCCAGCCATTACTTCCACCTGTGTGACAACAGGCGTTCTTATCTGCTCTAGTGATGTGAGCCTAGCTGAGTTGCTGATTAAAAGACATGGGGTCATGTCACTTCCCCCCCGCCCCGTGTCTCTCTCACTTTCTGTCTCTCTCCCACTGTCTCATTCACCCTGTTTGTCACACTGGGTGAATGAGATTGAAGCAGGCAAGTTACACCAGAAAAAAATTTGTATTACAAGATCAAGGTCATTTTGAGGTGATAAACACTAAGCGTGAATAAATGTTTTTAAAACTACTCTCTCCTGGGAACACTCGTGCACACACAAACACACACACAATCTTTTCCTCTGTTTTTAATTAAAAGCCTGAGTGACAACGTGGCCTATTTCTTCCATGGCTGTTTCAAATTGAGAGAGAGATAAGATTTATATTTAGGAGGCTTTATCAAACTCATCTATTTACTGCTGGGTAATTTTCCTTTTCTCGCCGTACAAGAGTGTGCAGAAGAAAAAAATCCTCCACTATCCTCTAGGTTTCAGATCTCCAAAGCAGAAACTATTGGTACAATGGCGTATGAAAGTGAGAAACGGAGACAATGGATTTCACTTGCGTCCTAACATGCCTTGCATCTGAGCGGTTACATTGAGCCAATATCCTACCAACCAGATGAATGATTAACACGACTGTTTTTGCAGTGTGTTCTGGTGCTCCGGTGTTTACTCAGCAGTAGGTCCAGGTCTGATCACTAAACACTGTCATCTCTGAGCCCGGATCCACACAGGACGCGTAATGACAGACCAACATTAAAGCCTCTACAACACCAAAGAATCTGTTTCTCCTTGGTCTATTTTTGCATCCCAGTAAGGAGTCACTTGATCCTACCTCCTTCCTGACAGTTCATCCACTGGATATCATTTTGTGTCTGCCTTTAAGATTCGCATAAAAGCAAAAAAGAAAAGCATTTTACTCTAAGAACCAACAGGAGATATGTGACAAGCTCTGAAACATTTATGCCCGGCTTTGATTTGTTTGGCCTGGTTTGTGTCTGGATTGTCTCAAGGCAAGGCTTAATCAAAAGAGATGTACAACCCATATTGCTTTGGAATACATTATGCAATGCCGTTCATACAGTGCGGTGGATGACTGAAGTGCATTTGTAAGCAAATGAGTTGCATTGTTTGTGGTTTTGACCTTGGGAAGGGCAAACTGTGATAATAAAACACTTGTCAGAAAGCCAGCCCCACTGTGAGTGGCTTCGTCCTTTTAATGTGAGACATGTGCGTCGTCACCACTAACATTCCATCTTCATTAATGCTGGACGCTTGCACAGATAGATATGTAGTTAGCATGAGACTTTACACTGCATGAAAAGGATACTGAAATGTTTGATTTATATCTTGCTTCATACTTGGCTTTTAACCTTGTGTTTAGGTTGGACAATTATTGAGTTTACTTGTTTGGTGCTGAAAACATCTTTAATGACATTTACTGATTGGTCATTAATAATAAGACTAGTCAATAGCCCCTAATGTCCATTTAATTGTAGCTAAGCACAGTATTTTCTCTTTATCTTGGTTTCCTGACCTCTGATTGCTGCCCACATCCCAGATCAGATCAGAAAGCTCTTTAGATTTTTTTAAGTGAATAATTTAAATGATGATTATCACTTAAATGATGATTATAACTATTTCATTTTCCCATTCATAAATAATTTGTTGTATAATAAAGTCCAGTAATACTGCAGACATATGATGTACATTTCAAGTCCTATTTTTATTTGTAATATGAATCTGTTTCATTTTGGCTCAAGTTCCCGGTTGGCAGAATTTGGATTCACTAACCACTGACCCTACCAATATTATTATTATTTTTTTTACTTTTTTTCTCTCCCCCATAATTTTTATGACCTAAAAATGATATCAGCTGGAGCTCATTAATGTTAAATTTTATTACGGCTAATATGAAACTTTTGATAGTCTGATGAATGGGCTCTCTGCAAGTTGGTGTCTGTACTCAGCCAAGGGAAAAGAAACATCACTCTGTAACAACAATCTACGACTATGTGATTTTGTAGTTGAACAAAGTCCTTATTTAATAAAAATATAAATTATCAATTCATTTTTTTTTCCAGGGATCTCTCAGTTAAACTATTTTTATTTTACTTTATTTTATTTATCAAGGTAATAGTTCTGAATCACAACCTGTAATATTTGAGCAAGCAGTTTGGAGAGCAGGTTGTATAAAGTCAGTAGGCTACAGCAGTTATTTTGGTTTGTCAGACACATTTAATCAACATTTCAGATCTTCTGCAGCTCATCTCATTTTTCAGATTGTAGCTACAGGTTGTGAAATATTCATTAGGCTGCCACTCAAAACTGCTCAACAAAAGCATTACAAATATTTGAGTTTACTTGCAAATGTTGGAAGTAGATTCGATAGGGAATCCTAGGGGGATATAGATTTCATAAAATGCTATCGAACCCCAACCCGTATGAATCAGGAGTTTGCAAATTTGTGTATTCCCTAGCCCAAATCAACTTGAAAAACTAATACTTAAATAATAAACAAAAGAAATAAATATTTTCTGAGTCTAGTAACTCAGTAACTTTGCTCATTTCTCAGTTTACACTCCACATCAGATCAACTCTCCTGCTTCTGTGAATTAGAGATCTTGGCTCAGTTATAGTCATGCTATACTGTAGCTTTGTGTCCTTGAGGTTCTATCATTTTCTCCTCCCTCACTGCCTTTTCCCTGCTCTGTCACCCATTCCCCCCTCCTCACAGTGGGAAGATTTTCTAATATCCATTACTTCCACCAGGGTCAGTGCAATCCCACTGGGTCCGGCAAAGACTTGGCAGGTGCCGATAAGGGCCTTGCTCCAGACACTGTAATAACTTAACAAATCCCTCCATGACCCAGAATCCCCTTCACCAGCGTGGCATCCCACTATTTTCCATAAAGCCATTAAAATCTACCTGGTGTCATATTGGGAGAGGCGGACGTGGGGTTGCAGTGCTCTCCATGCCATGCACATCTCAAAGCCTTTCTGTTAATACAAAAAACCCAACAGTAAACTATAAATAGAAGAAGGCAACATTATGATTCAACACCTGCTGTCAGCATGTTGTTGGGACAGAATTGGTTCACGGACTTTGGATTACGTGTCAGTGTATGTCTGATTTGACCAGGCGTAGTGGGCATGCAGTTTAACTTGCTCTCTGTCTGTCACTTTAATTTTCTTTCATCCATTCCTTCACTCCATTCTGTCTCCCACTCACACACAGTGGGTCATTTTGGCTGGACCTCCTGGAGCTTTTATCCGATAATGATACCCGCTTCACTGGGTATCAGACCACAGCTCCACCCATTTCCTTTCCCCCTCCTAACACCCAGCTTTCAACCTGCCAATCATGCTTTAGCCGCATTCAAGTGGCAATAGTGTTAATGATTCATTTCCCTTGTAATCCCCGCTCAGGCTGATAAGCTCATGACGGCTGCCGTTATTTGCGGCTGTTTTCCATTGTTTGCGGTGTTAAATTAAGCCTCAACGATCCATCCGTTGAGCCTCTGTGAGCAGAAGAAAAACCCATAGGCATGAGCTTCTCTAATAGATTAACTAGCCATACTCCACAAAGAAGGTGAAAACATCTGTGTCTGATATCAGGGCCGTTTCTAGATACAGGTCTATTCTCAGAGATGGAGGTAGTAGAGTTTTGATACTTATCATTTATGGCTCAAGTCCAGGCCCAAAAGAGTCACAAATCCCAATAAAATTACCAATTGAAATGTTGTCATGTAAGCTCTGATTCACAGTCTTTTGTCTTTGTATTATACCATAGTTATTATGTGCTGTATGTAACCTTCAAAACTCTGAATATTTAGTTTCATACCTTGAGTATTTCTCTGTAACATTAAATATTAAATTAAATAAGCAATAATTAAAGCTAAAGTTCAGCAAAAAACATCCTCAAGGATGAGAGTCAGATTTGATTGACCTGGTGACATATGCAAATAAACTCACAACTGTTATGTGAATGTTGCCTAATTCTCTTTTGATGCACAGAAGTATGTAACATCGCCTTTTTCCAACTGAGCACTAAGAGCAAGGTCAAAATTTAAATGAGACATTTCTCATGTAAAATAGCCAAAACCTTTGGCAGAATATATAATGTTCATATAGGACAGCATCCCTTTTTTTTGTAAAAGCTGATTCAGATGAAATCTCACAATATCCAAATATGTTTTTAAATGCTGCAGACATACTTCTGCTTGACTGACTTGAGAGAGGTGAGTCAAATTGAGTCTCTAGTATTCTAATCATCACACAGTGTCTGTCAGGGCAAGGTGAACAACGGCCCCCTCATAAAGACATCAGGCTAAACATCAGTGGAGCGCGCCGTGGGTAATAACAAGTTTCATGAAGCCATAAATCTGCCTAATCTAATGATTTGCCTCACCTGCTGCACCACTTTGATGTGTCATGGTGCCTACTTGTCATTTCAAGGGGATGTGTCTGCAAGATGTCAATGGTTTCCCTCAACTGGACAGATTTATTTTTGTGTATGACTGTCTGGCTGATTTTATTGTCCCTTGCAAGAAAATGTGGGTTGAAATATTCTAAGTTTACCTGTATGCATCACCACAAATTTACTCGAGGCAGGTAAAAGCATGTAAGCGTATGACTGACTGAGTAATTGTATCACTGTTACACTTTGTCACCTGTAAAGGAACAGAATATCTCATTAATGCCTTAACTTTGGGCCAGTTAGCAGATACGTTAGTGGATCCATTTAGTATCCGTTGCCATTGACATTACTGGAATGTCATCCTTTCCCAGAAATACCTTGAACAGCAGTTTAGAAGACAATTGCTACCTTACAAAATTCCCTGAAATATGACTCTATTGAGAATTTAGAGGGTAAGAACTGACCCTGGATCATGATGTGCTATTTTGTTCCAGTTCCTTTCACAAGACTTTAGGCATTTCCTCTAATTGAATGGACCCTGTCACAAGTTTCAAATAAATTACCACAATATGTCCTCAACAATGTAGCGTAATGGCAGTTTGAACAAACAGTTCCCGCCCAACGTCGAGGACACATCCCTCATTGGGTCCCTCCTGCCCTAAGAGCCTCCTTTTAAAGGCAGCTTTGCTCCATCATAAAAGCTTACAATTATGGGAGCTTGCCAAGTGTTCTGAAAGTCACCTTTTTAGTTTTTTTTTTTTTTT
>NW_023339807.1:19273015-19275168 GCF_004916995.1 Morone saxatilis | reverse complement strand
AAAAAACAACAACAACAACTCTTGGCTTTAATGCCTCTCTCTCATACACACATACAAACATGAATAAATAAGCACATGTTTTAAGGTCTGCAACAATCACCAGTGCAGTTTTCCATTAATTGGTTCACAGCACAAAGTTAGAAATAATTGCTAGCTGGCATTTCACAGAGCCCAGGTGTAATGAAAAAGCTTTTAAAGTTAGATCAAAACCTTTTAATAAGATCTTAAAATGGTACCTTTCTGGCCACTCTCTTCATGATTTCCCTCACATTCGGTGTCCTTATAAGTGATTTAAAAGTAACTGTCTAGTCTGGGAAAGTAAGGAACAGAACTATTTTCTCTTTTCACTTGCCATCATATAATATCTTTAAAAAGGACTACATAGCTCATATTTATGTGACATAAATTATATTTAGTTTTACCTTCAGAACAGAAAAGAACCTGCATATTTGATATAATGGATCAAATGTTTCAGTACAATCTTACAATCTTAAGTGTTACTTTGGTTTTCTGGCCTGTAATGTGATGTATGTGTAAATGGGTAGTTGTTTTCTAACATGTTAGCTGTGGTCAGTAGCATTTCAGGTTGATTATTTCTGAACCACAAGGAGTCAAAAAGGCTCTCATAGTGGTCCAAATGCAGATATAAAAAAATATATAAATAACAGAAATTGCATGTCAATATATTTAACAGATTATTGAAAAAGCAACATAAAAATTAATGTAATTCCTATTTTCTTGTCTGCCACATCTCATAATACAACCTAATACAATATCACAAGGAAATACCCTTCAAAATAAAATATTTACTTTTAATTTAATTCAGCCGCCTGACCTTCATATACTCTCATTTTCTTTCTCTCCAGCTGACACTACACAGATGGCTTGACCTCCTCCAAATGATGAAGTCACTTGTATTTTTAGGTCCAACTCGAAGGAATGTGTCTTGCCATTCTGGGAGTGTGTTGTGCTAGGTAATCTGCCCCTGGAGAGACGTCTAAATTAGAATGCACCAACAGTGACCCATATTACATTTGATTCAGTCTAAAGGCTGGAGGGCTCTCTACTGTTCCAGCCCTCACCACGTTATAACTGTCACAGCGCTGTGGTTGGCATGTAGGTCTCCTCAGTTTCCAGTCATTTCTACTCTGGACCTTATCAAAGTGCTTTTAGAGGAATAGCTCCACATTTTGGGAAATACACTTATTTGCTTTCTGGTGAAGAGTTAGATGAGAACATTGATACCACTCTCAGGGTAACCATGAAGCTACAGCCAGCAGTCGCTTATAGCTTAGCACAAAGACTGAGAGCAAGGGGAAATGGCTTTCCTGGCCCTGTCCAACAGCAAAAAATCCTACCAGAAGCTCTAAATACATAATACAAGTTTCGTTTGCTTAAACTCTTCTCATCTAACTCTGTTTAGACTCTGTATTTTTTAAAGGTGCTGTATATGACTTTCAGGCTAGATGTCGCACTAGAGCTACAACATCTCAAACCAAAACAAATGTGCGACTGCTATGGTCCACCAGACTCCATTGACAAAAACACCAATTTTACCTCCCAGTTTATAAAACACACTTCATTCAAACTTGCCAGAAACAAACCAAAATTGGTCTTTGTTCCAATAATCCAACAATCCAACAATCAACAACTCTGGTTTGGTTGAAATAAATCCATTATTCGTTAGATGAAAAAAAAAATGTAGCCATGTAATCCTTGGGGACAAATGCACCAGTCAAAGTGTGTCCACTAACAGTGCTTGTTTTTGCCGCTGTCAGGGTCAGATTGTTATTCAGAGTGCCTGAAAACATTATGGAACGGATCCCTACAGAGAGAAACCTTTTTGTTAATGGAATATGCATCAGTACAGGTAGAGGGAGTGTGACGCCTTTCTCTGTTCAGCACGTCATTACTCCACTATATACATAGCAAATAGTCATTTACTGCAATATGAATGTTCTAAATCTTGTGTTTATATATAACCTTATGCCCCTTAATCAAAATGCAACATGCTTTGTGTCTGCACTGTGGATGAACTGGTTCCTCTACCTCTTCTATGTATTTATTTCTGATAACCTGTTCTTTGTCAGTAGTTGTTCAGTATAGAAGGCCTCAAAGCTGTACTGAGGCTATGGTATTTTGATGTTACCTCA
>NW_023339807.1:19228549-19273000 GCF_004916995.1 Morone saxatilis | reverse complement strand
TTTGTTTGTTTGGATCGTTTTCTGTAGAAGTAAGAAAAACACACAACAATAAGAAATTCACAACTGCATTATAAAATTATGTTAAATTAAATATTTTCAGCAATATTCAGCAATTTGGATTAATTGAGCATTTGTGGACTGGCCCCTCCCCAGTGATCTTGCTGTTCTGGGGTCTCATTTATAAAACCTGTGCGGTGGGATCGTTACTAATAAGTTACTTACGCCCAAAAGCGCAAGTTTTGCGTGCGGCCAAAAATTATTCAGACTTGATTCAGAAAGCCTGCGTATCGCACACCTTTAAGGCCAATCTTTTGGCTTGATAAATACAGAGTGGGCCTACAAATGTGCCGCAGCTGGAATCAGCTTCACGTTCCGCCCTGGTACACGGCCCTTTATTAACCATAATGGAGTGGTCAAGATGCAAATGACCTCATGAATGCGACTCGATATAAAACAGACTTCAGATGCATGCGCCCAGGGTATTGTAATGTCTTGTGCGGAGGGACAAGCAGCGGAAGGATGAGAGAAAAGAAAGCGAGACAAAAGGCGGAAATTTCCACTTAGGTTGAGAGTGTAGAGCACTGGTGGGTGTGGAGGTGCGGAGGCCGAAAAGTAGTTTTCCGAGTCGGCGGTCAGCGGGGACTGGAGGTCCAGGCTAACGCAAGGAAAATAGCAGAGTGAGTGGCAGCGGGAGAGGCGATGTCGCTGCAGCGCAGTGGAGACTGCTGTCAGTGGCTGGGAGCGCACAGTCCCAGAAGTTAAAAAAGAAGGTAGTCGAGCACGTAACAGTGTCGTTGAACGGATAGACCCCCTTGGTTGAGACTGGCCTGAGGTCTTCATGAAGAAGGCATCAACGAGGGAGGACGGACAATGAATAAGTAACGATTGTGGCTGGGAAGTGAGTATGTGGCCCTTGGTTGGGTCCGCTGCAGCTTGGGATTCTAAGTGTGACATCTGATTATGTGTTTACAGTGTCATATAACGAAATATATTATGTGTATGAGCACATCTCGTCGGCACAGAGTGCTGTTTTCGCATGGCAGTCGCGCCGTACCTCGTCCCCTCCTGCGCGGCCGGGAGTGATCAGTAGTGGAGTCGACGATAATATGTGTAGAGGCATGGTGTTTGGATTTGTGGAATGTTGGATTTCGGATTCCTGAGGAGATGTTTCTGGAGTAATGAGTGACTGAGAAATAACCAGTTGACTTAAAAGTCTCTGAGTATACAGTAGATTGTAACGCGATTGAGTACGGGTGAAAATTAAACTTATGAAGGCGATGATAAGAACATAATCGTTCTTCTGCAGTCGTGACATTTTCGTTCAGTCTTGAGCTTCAGTTCACCACCACAGCCGTTCTGTGGTCGCTCAATTCTCCTTTTTGCCTCCGAAACCATGCGTACGCAGTGGGTCAGCATTTTGCTTAGGGCTGCGCACATTCGTCCGCAAGTTGGTGCTTTTATAGATCACAACCGTTGGTGTGGAAAGTCAGTACGCCACTTTCAGCCCCGTTGTTGTGCGTACGCAAGACGACCCCTGCTTCTCAGTACTGGTTTGAGTAAAAATTTTTGACACAAAAGGCTGAACAATCACCTCAGCCCAGCACATGACAGCTTAGAACAGAAGGTATAATGGTCTAAATCCAGACTGAAACAGAATGACTTTGACCACACAATTAAGCTAATTTTCCACTGAGCTTTGACAAAATGTTTTCGCTGGCTAGACCATCCTTCACTGGGCGCCACTGTTTTTTGTGGCTCAGTCTTCTACAGAATTACGGTCAAAGGTTATGACGACGCTTCTAATCCTCCCATTTTAAAGGAGATGGTGGTAAGAAAGTGATAGCCCATGCCATTCAGAAAGGAAGGTGTCACAGTGGGGATATATGCCTAACAAATATCTCACACCCTCAATCAAAACTATTCTGCTTGCTCTTGCTTGTCTCTTTCTATTTTCTTTCAACCCCTTGTTTCCATTAGCTCCTTTTTCTTCTCTACCTGTTTCTCCTTCGTTGCACGTCTTTGTCTCCTTCCTCTTCCTCTTCTGCCAGACTTCACTTTCCCCCCTGCCTTAACCCCCGAGGATACCGACTCCAGTGGAGGTGCAGGACCTGGAGGACACTGATAAGGCCTTCCCTTTTAAACCTCAGCTCCACAGTGTAGAGCACCAGCACCAGCACAACCACATGGTCACATCAAAAATCACGATGCCAAGCCAAGAATTTGCCCTTTTTTGTCTTTTTGTTATAACCACGGGGGCTACCTTGAGCACAGGGTAAACAATATAACATAAGAACAGCTTCATGTAAAACCAGAATAAGTTTGAGGGACATGTTCATTGTGGTGTAGCCTGGAGGATTGGTTATATGTTTGGGGAATGTTTATATTGAACATTAGAGACACACAATCTTTTGAGAAACACATCTTTATCAATTTAGCCCAAACAAAATCAGATAACAGTTCTGTTAGTGAGGAAAAAATAAAATTAAATGAGGGAGTGTTCTTAAGCCGTCAGCCATCACACAGGTAATTTATTTTATCTTGGCCATCTCTTTGCAGGTACTTCTGTAAGCTGTAAGCCGTTCGCCACAACAGCTGTCATGGCTGTAATCTCCATGGTTGGAGATGGACAGATATCATCTCCAAACTAGGTTTTCATTCCACTCTGTACCTCCCAGGCTGGCAGGCGCGGGCTCTGTCTGTTACCAGAGTAAATGTGGGAAATGAGTCACCCAGAAACTAATCCTAACATTTTTTATTATTATTTCAAAACCACAAAAAGCTTCATATCGAATGAAAATATTCACACAAAATGTCACAACATGCATTAATATTACATTTTACATATCCTCTTAATCTAATTTTCAGGATTTATGCAATCTTACACAGAATAGAGAGACTCCCATATGCTCCTATATGACAGACTCCCTCATCTACTGACACAGGCCACACAATGCCATGCAAATTCAACATCACCACTGCCGTACATTGCAGTATCAACACTGAGAAATGTGTGCTCGACTTTGCCTCCCAGTGGTATAATTATTATTATTACCAAACTTGTGCAGCAAATTATTATAAGAAAGCCAAGCTTTTATTTGCCATCTCTCCTTTATAGCTTAGCTTAATGATATTCTGTCAGATAGAGTGAAAAATTAACAGTTTATTACACCACCAAGCTTCAGTGCAGAGTGCAAACACCCTACTAATGCCTGCGGTAATGGATATGAAAAACATAAGATCCAGCAGGGAGAGAAAACATACATTTGTGCATATCATGACTTGCTGAGAGGCATCTTGCTACAAAAACTAGGGAAAACAATATAAATCTTTAATGTTGTGGTGGGTAGAATGACCCTTTTTACACTCAGAATGTAGCTGTGCAAATTTGAACATCCAGAAGCAATCCCTCATGTCATGTCTGTCAAAGTGAACATCCATACTTTGTACTTTTTATGAAATAATTCAAATGAGAGAAAATGTTCTATTTGCAGAAGGGATAATGTGTAAGATTCTTTCTTGGAGACACCTTGGTGAGCAATGGAATTGGTATTAAAGGACAACTGCTACAGTAAAGCTGACATATTTTACATGCACGGACCATGGCTGAAAACATTTTTACATCCGTTCCTTCCATTCCTCTCTAACTCATTCAATCTCGAACATGATAACAAGCCCTGAACAAACTTGTTACAGTAAGAAATTAAGCACTGAAGCTCACAATTGCATTTTACAAAAGTGACTAGAATTGCTTTATCAGGCTTTAATTGTACTATGAACTGACTGGCCACTTTGTACAATCTAAAACAATCCAATACAACATTGTTACTATATACCCTAATTTTATCAAGGTCATGATTTTTCAGCTTTTGTAGACATTGTCAGAAAGGTGATAATTCTACTTTATTATTGAGGTCTTAGTTGGTGGTGGTGTTGTACTGGACTACATTAAATAAAGGCGTTTATTAGGTCCATCCACCTAAAGGGGCCACTGAGTGTATTCACTTATATACTTTTAGGCTCCCTTAAAGTTCTGTCACCATTTCAAATGCATATGTACATTTGGGAATGCTAAAAATACAAATTCAAAATGTTGGAAATATATATTAGTTGTATTGCTGATCTTGCCATCAGCTTCTAGAAATAACTTCCCAGCTGCTCCCTGCTGTACCTTTACCTTAATTTTCTTTATTTTAATGGTTCTAACAGGCTACTTTCAGCAGTCACAAGCTGTTTTGTCACAAACCTCCCTAGGCGTCGCCTTTCATTTGTGACTGACAAGTTCACTGTTTAGCAACTACTGTAGAATGGCAACTTGCCAACACCCTAAATAAAATCTGTCCATTTAAAAAAAATACTTTATTTTTAACTTCAAATGCTTAGCACACTGCATAAAATCTACACATGTTGAAAGTGACATTTTAGATCAAGTTTTAAGAAAACAAGCTATGCAGAAAAGCATCCTCTTCTGATGAGTGCTACTAACCACACAATGTTTTACCAAAAACCCCACTGTTCTAACTATAAAACTAAAACTATCAGTTTGTATTCAGCAATGGGTTGTATGCAGCAAACACATACATGTTTTTTTATTTAGAGAGATTGATTGATCAAGTGATTCAAACACATACTCATGTAGATAAAAGGCCTGCCACATTCCTCTGAAGACTTTGATTGGTTAAATATTTGAAAGCATGTAATCTTCACACATCTAGTGGTCAAAGACCAGTTCAGACCTCTTTTTTTAATATACCACTTTCAGTGATTAATTCAATTAAAATGACGGATCAAACATCTCATACAGCTCTTCACAACAGAAGCAACAAGAGCAACATTTAAAATCAGGCTCAACAAGTTCCTGCAGAGATGAATTGCATAAATAAAGGTCTAACCAGGTGGTAGGTGTTCATCGGTAGGGGATGCACTGAATGCTAATGTCATTTACTCCAACAGAATCAAGTAAATGAAGGTGTTTATACTAAGTAGAGAGATCTGATGGAATCCAGTTTTCATCAGTTCCCAAAGAAATATTTTAATGTCAGTGAAAACTGCTTGTATTTGTAGATTTGCCCTATTAAGTTTTCTGTCTATAAAATATGAGTCTATATTTTATTGCAAGTTTATATTGCTCTTTTTATGGAAAGTCCAATAGTGTCATTCACTACTAATATGAGGTCTATTCCTGGCTATAGCTAGTAAATATTTGGTAGCTTAATGTATTAGGTGCTCAGGGTGGAGCCTCATAGAAAGGGCTGCAAGAGCCTGAATGTATGTCAGTGGTGGAGTAGACAAATGTGGGTCTGACAATATGTGTACAGTACATTAGCCTGAATTAGCAGCCACTTGGGTAGTAGCTTGAGTGCTGCCTCCACATACTTGGCACGATACACTCTTTTATTTGTTTGAGTCTCGTGCTTGCATGCCTTCCTTTTGTACTGTAGCCTAAAAAAAGTCTTGTCAGGAACTCCAATGCCCTTTAACGGTACTTCAATGAGCGTTTTGCTCTCAGAATTCAGACACTGAAATAAAATGATGAAAGGAAACTTTAGTAAACTATAGTAAATATGGTGTCATTGTGGGTGCAACCTGTGCCACTAAGATTGATTGTATGTGTTTAAGCGTAGAGTAAAGCATTTTGTGATGGTTTAAAAGGATTAGATTAGGTTAGATCTGAACACGAATAATTTTTTACATATACTTACATTATTTCTTTATTTTACATTTTGCACATAAACTGACATAGGATGATTTATTACCTTTTTTTTGTACAAATCTATGTTTTCCTTAAATAATTTCAGGGACACATAGGAAATTTTAATTGTCCTTGTTCCCCACCAGTGAGTTCAGAGGTCAAAGTTCAGCATCAGCTAGCTGGGAGGTGGCAGGGATTCAGGTCTTGCTTAAGACATTTGAAAACAAAGGGCATGATCTTGGGTCACACTGGGTCACTTTTTCCATTCTCTCTGTCTCCATGCTGTCTTATTGTAACACCGGCAGTAAAACCAGTGCTAAAGCCTCTCGATGTTTCTTTTGAGTCAGCATTTTTATAATTTTAGTTTGTCATGGTTTGAGTACAAAACAAAGTGCCTCTGCGCTTAGCAGCTTTTTGGAGCCTTAATGCCATAATATACCACATTTATTAGGAAAGGTGGTACCAAGGCAATTATGCTTGTAGACACTTATTTGGTGGGCATTACTACAAATTGCTTAAAAATAATAATTCTGTGTTACCAAATATCAATATAGAGAAATTTACATAAAGGTCTCAGCATCTGTAAGCAAAACTGAGCTGGTACACTACATGTATTGATTTTCCATGTTTGTGGTAGCAGCAATACTTACAGCACTGACACAAAAGGGGAACCAGCAGCTAGTGCCGGACAACAATGTACTTTATATGACAATGTAGGTCGCTGTGATTAAGTTTCCAACTAACAACTGTCAAAAGGGTAAATCAATAGGTAATTTTGGGGCCAGACAAGAGTGGTTGGAGTCAATATCCTGAATCAAGCAACCCACTGGAAAGCCCTAAGGGAGCCTGGTAAAAGGATTACCCTCTGCTACCCTTAAGTTCTCACTCCATAATTGTCTTTGAGCAGTGATGAACATCACAGCCATGACCATGTCTTCAGCCCACGCTTTCACCGAATAGAAGATAGAAAATCAATACATATATCCAAGATAACCCCCGCCACATGGCTACATTACTTTTCCATTGTTACATTACAACTCAGAACCATATTCAAAAAGCCTAACATCCTGGAAATGATTCACAAATGTCCCAAGGTTAATAGTGCCATTCATATTAGAGGACTAATCCCTATGATTTGAATGGAGGATAATCAAGAGGCTAATCAGGGCCTTTCCTATAAGCTTTTTGTTTGGTGATCTATGCTGTGCATTTGCTCCCTGTAGAAAGGATTCCATGAAGCAGGATGTAATGCACACACAGTAATATCCACTTTGTTTCACAGAGGGCTATGAATAGGGACAGTGAATGAATCAAGCCCTAATGCGAGCATTATCCTTCAGACATTTGTGCTTATTGGTCTAATGCTTGTCAGTGGAGCCAGAGTGGAGGATGACATTTTTAATGTCCAGTTTTATTGTCTGTCTCTTCTCACTAATGTTCATAGTTCAAACGTATGAGCAAAGAGTGTGAGATATTTCCTACATCTTTTATAATACATTTAAGAATGTATGGCGTTCATACAACCTGAATCGAGTGATAATTGAATAATGGCTCGTAGGAGCTCCTGCAAAGTTGATTCATCCTGTCCACTGACACGTGAGCAATATCTTGAAACAACAATCTAGATCTAACAATGCCTTAGCGTTATTGTTAATAATCCTCTTTGACACAATGAACTGTGTTATCTTTGTGAAGGATTTATTCTCTTTTGTGTTTTTCGAAACAGCCGTGCCGAGGTCTGTGACTTTTTGAAAGGAGAAACCGCAGAGGAAATTTGTGGTATAGATTGAAGGAGAGCCACTTGAAATGGGGTTGACTGACCCAGGATGGCAGTACACAACCAGCTTCAAATGAAAGAAATGAAAAGAAAGAGAAAAGCTTATTGGATGTATTGAATCATTTTACTTTGCAGCCAGCCAAGGGATTGGATGGGGTGCGTGATCGGACTCGGTGCAAGGTCGAAATGTGTTAACAGAAACACACTTGACTGCAGACATCTTGAAACATACACACATGGATCGAGCCATATACTGTTCAAAAACTGTTCTGTGAAAGCTGCAGGAAAAGTTTGTCAATTTCAAATATCCTCTCATTTGATTTTCTGAAGTATTTAATCAGATGTCTGAATTCTGAAAACATGGGAGAACTTAAACCTGTAGTGCTCAGTAAGAACTGCCACTGACAAAAACAAATTAATGTGTCCATTTATGTTATATTTAACAAGATATCTGTATCTTAATTCTGTGATATAAATTGCATGCAATGAAGTTTAAGCCCTCTGCTCTGAGATGGAGACATGATTGATATATTTGGATTTATAGAGCCATTGTACTGTAACAATAATTTTAATAGTGAAGTAATGAATCACTTCGACTCCCTGATGTTTGTAAACCACAAATGGCTTATTTTTTCAAAAGCAAGGTATTTTTTCAAAAGCAAGATATTTTTTCCAGATCTGCCATCTTATCCTGATTCACTGCATTACAGCCTTTTACATCGGCAACACGGTGAAATACAGTTCTTTTTAAACACTACAAGGCAATATGGCCTCAATTAAACCCGTAAGGTGGGTTTCACAGGCACCTACCTTCCATGTAAGCTGTGTAAACACTTAAGTGTCACTTCAAGGTCTCTACTAAACTTGAGGGTAAACAGCTACACGCACTCTCAGTTCATCTATTCTGTGTGCAGTTTACCACTGCAGCTGCTGGGGTTACACTGCAATCTAATATATCTTTTGTACCCCGAATAGTTATTGTTGCCTTGTTGCTGTAGCAGTAAAATACCTTTTTTGTAAGACAAATAAGCATAAAGCAATTGATTATCAGCCACTCTACAATACAAAAATATGGGATGTATTTAACTTGGTTGTAAGAAAGACTCAGTTTGTGAAATATGCTGGATTTGTGGATGTGATAAAGTCTTGTCATTTCTTTTTCCAGCTTATAAACTTCTAGTTTTGCCTCAGTTTGGGATTCCCCTGAAAGACTTTCAACAACCCTCAAAGAATAAAAGTGAATTTATGTCTTGCGGCTTTATGTTCTGGTCTGTTGAGGCTATGGTTGGTAGAAAAATTGACCTTTTCTTTGAAGGAGTTTTCGCTGTATGATTTTTGATCATAAACGCAAAATGGCAGCTACAAAGGAAGTCTTGCTCTTTGATTTTGAGGAGCTGTAAACCTACGGTTCACCATTGATGTGTTATGCTAAAGAAATGTTTCTGTTGTGGCCACACTAGACACATCTCAATGTGAGGTCACACTGTCTACTTTTTAATGAGTTATTTGTGAGGAAATATGTAACACTACTGTAAACAATGTAAAGGGCACAGAAAGGCAAGGTAGACTGCCAATTATAATGACAAAAGTTTATTTCTAATCAATTACATTTGAAGCCTGTTTGTTTTAATGATACACTTCCAATTTTGACAATAGTTTTAACCCTCTTAATTCACACTTTACAAAAAATATAGACCTGAAAGTGCCTCACAACCACAACCGCTTTTCTCCGCTCCCTAAAAATAACAACCTGCCCAAGAGTTACAGGATCTGCACAGATGGTGGTATACTATGTGAGCCACACGGGACAATTAGTATGTGAATTGATGATGATGCGGGCTCAGCACTAATTGGAGGCTGGTAAATGAATGTGATTTCTCCCTCTGTCTCAGTGGGCAGCAACATCAGGTAGCACTGTTATAAGTTTATTTCCATAACCAGCCCTGGCAGCAAGTAATGGGTTGATCATATGCAATGTGCAGCCAGTCTGCACCTCGGCCACCAGCGCTAATCACACACACAGATTGCATTAACGTTGCGGTGTGATCTTGTTTTGAAATAATTGAAGTGCATCAGTATCTCAATTTGCTGGCTATGAAGCTCAGGATTTAGTATGAGATTTGAAGCGTTGTTTTAAAGAGAGCCTGATGTTTTCAGATGGCACTGAATTTTGGCTGCAGGCTTAATGAAATCCTCTGCTCTACATCCAAACCCTTCACTGCTGCTGTTTGAATGAACACTTGTTCACAATCAAGATGGAAAAGGTTAACAGGTTGAAGACCCCAAAAAATCTATTAATTTTCATGCTTCTGTGTGTCCTTAACTTCAGTTTTTAATTAATATACCAGTCACCAGTTGTGCACAGTTTTAAAAACTTTGCATGTTTATCAACCATTATGAAATGCATTAAAAAGGCACAAATCAGGATGGGAAATCAGGAGCTCCCACTCAGGAAGCCCCCACAGAGCAAACTGGCTTTGGTTGAAATTGTCATTTCAATGTAATTTTAATCATCTGGTCATGCTAGGATGCCAATGAGATCTGATCCAGATGTCTTTGCTACTGCTGTGCTCAGATTGCTATTGGATTGCTATTGGATCTTCAAGTTAAATCCGATCACACCTCTACAGTCTGAAGGGTACACTGGCTTGGTTCTTAGCACTGTCACCTCACAGCAAGAAAGTCATGGCTGGAGTGAAGTCTGTGAAGTGTTCTCCCTGTTTTAGTTTTTTTCCCACCCAGAGACATGCATGCTAGGTGTTAGGAATATGCTTGACTCAGAGCTGGAGTCCTGAGTACTACACTGTGGCTGGTATTGCTTTTAAATAGTTACAACAGTTCAAATGCAGAGGGCACAGGGACTACTAAAGAATAATTTAAACATAAAAAAAACAAGAACTTAATTTTAAATTTAAATTTGAGTTAATTCCTCTGGACCGGACAATATGGCACCAATAGGTTTTTTGTTTTACAAGTGTTGAATTGTTTATCTCTTGCAAAACTATAATTTCTTATATACTGCAGGGATAGTGTTGCATTGATCATGCAAGATTACAAATCAATGCCTATGTCACTTTGTATTAGATGTCTTGGAAAGTGTTCTAGAAAAAATATTGCAACATATATTGTATATTACAAGAAAAATAACCGATAAACTTAAATTAATATAATACTTATCTTAATATTGAATATTATAATGTGAAATAGCCACAGTTGCAAATAGTAGATCCACTCGATTAACCTAATTCCTTTTTATGTGATGACACATGTTCAATTAATGTCATCGCTTGTGTATTAGCTGATCATTTATTCAACCCCTGACGGTGCCAAATACTGGCAGTTGAGCCTCGTGGGAGGTCTGGCCCAGGGAACCTTTCTTTTGATGGAGCATGCAGGCATTTTTTAGAGCCCGCAGTCCCCTCCAGGAAACCAGCAGCAAGGAGCAGTAAATCAATAGCCACGCAGTGTGGGCAAATGACAACCCGTTTAGTTTGGCGGCCTACTTCGTTTCACAACATGTGGCCTGGCCTTCTAAACTGAAGGCAGGGTCTCAGGGAGAAAATATTTCCCTGCACTAAATCAGATTTGGCAGCAGGTGGTCCGTGGAGTTGTGAGTGAGCTGCCTCTACACCTGCCAAGGACTGTGGAGACAGAAGAAAACACTCTATTTTTCTCCACCCAGGTGACTCTCCTGCACCTCCCACTGGTTCAATATGTCAATGGTATCTGGCTGGTTGTGATGTGTCATCCATCAGCATTGTAGCATCTTCAAAATAATCATTCATTACCAGAAGTGTAAAGAATAAAAAGGGCAAAACCAAACACTATTAAGCAACAATAATAACAAACAGAACTAAAATGACACATGAAAATGATTGAGTGAATATAGTATTACTCCCAGTGCTGTTTTGGAATTGCAAAAAGCTCAAAGAAATATAATCCTCATTGTGTGTTTGAACTCTGATACATTTCTAAAAGTGTTATTAAAGGTTGCTTCTTAGAGTAATACATTTATGACCTTGATCCTTGTGTGGAATAATCAGTTTCGCCACTTGAAGTATTGATGCAATCTAGGTTCAAAGGCAGGATGAAAGAGTGATATGTGCACAGAAATCCGAGTATCTGGCTTTCATGAAACCGCTGTAATATCCCTCTGGGCTAAAACCTGTAGCATGGTTGACAGAAGGTAAATTAATTCCCATCATGTTCTTAAATCCACAACAATTTGTCCTAAGCAGCAAAGTCACTCTGGAAAAAAAAAGCGATATAAAGCTAAACGTAAAATGAATTATGCATGTGAGGGGCAAAACTCGATTATACCGTTATTTATCTGATTGACTGGTGCTATGGCGGTGAGGTTCAATTTCCGCTCCTTCGCTCACACTTCATAGCCTCTTGCTCTCCGCGATCTCTAATCTTTATATTTCAGAAAAAGTACAGTGTTTTTTTTTCTCTCACTCTTCCTTCCTCTGGGCAGGCAGGTTGTATACTCCAGTGGTCTTGAAGAAGACAGTTATGAACCCATAAAGATCCCTATTTGCAATCTTTCACAATTTGCTTTCCCCATAAACTCTGGATTCACTAAATAGCTCATGTAGACATGTAAATTTATCTTGTGGGCCATAACGTGATGGAATTAGGTTCTGTAGAGTAAAAGATGATTACCACATTTGTCTAGCGGTAAAAAGGCAAATCTAATAAAATAAATCTAAAACAAGACAACATTAAACACCTTGTCCATTAAAGGATCAGTCTGGTGATATTTTTCTCATTTTCAACAAATCCAATGCAAAGACCAATACAATGAATTCATCCTACTAACAAGTGTAGCCTATGTATCCAAAGCCTTAAAGAGCTTATTCGTCTGTGCCATAGAGCTCTATTGTTAAAAAACAACAACATCAATAAGTCACATTGTTACACTTGATGACATGTTCTTTCATTGTGATGAACACAGGCACAGTGGTTCACTTTGAATCAACCCCATAATCATTGTCCTGCTGCTGTAAATAGTCACACAAAGTCCACAGCTGAAAATGGTGCCCAACAAATTTACCCGTTTTTAAAAAAAAAAAAACTTCAAAATAATAAGCCTTAAAAATTAAGCAATATATTTGTAACCAGTTTTTAAATCTTTGTCTTCAGTCAACTCATAGCTAAGAGGCACAAACAGGCCATTATTTTGGTCTTTACATGCGACTTGCAAACAATAAGAAAAGTATAAAATATTGCCAGCCTTATCCTCTTAGCTTGCAGTCCGATCAGCTAATGTTTTTTTTTGTTTGTCGAGCCCAAAAAAGTGCAAACAGTATTCTTTCACAATAGTTCATTTCATATGTGAATTTTCACTGTTGTTCTTAGAGACTGAACAAATGGGACAAAACAAGCTATTTAAAGTCTCAATCAGGGGAGAGTGTGTTTTCATTTTTCTGTGCTGATAATCAAAATCTCTTTATTTTACAGGTACTATGGAAACACAAATTGAATCATGCAGGAAATGATTGACTGACATTTCATCTAGTAAATAGCAGCATACAGTTTAAAGGGACAACAGAACATCCAATGACTTTGACATTGCACTGCACACAACAGATTGCACAGTTATTAGTTGTTTTATATTCTTGTAAGTAAGGATGTCAAGTAGGAACCTCCTCTTATTTTGGCATCCTCCACTGACAGTGAGGGGAATTGCCACACTTATTAGAGTGTGGAAGCATTGTCAAATTGCTTTTAAGAGCCTATGGATGCCTGAACTATTGCTCTCCAACCTTCCCCAGATTATTCAATCTCACAGCCTTATTGCCAGCTCAAGATAAGATGGAGAATCCATGCAGTGGAGGCTTATCTGAACTTAGCACACACTCTCAGGAGTATGGGATTTCACTACAAATTCCTTCACCGCACTTCAGGTATGACCCAATTAATGTGAGAATCTGCTGCCTTTTCCTTTCACCCCATGCCACATCAATAAGTGATAAGGATTTTATATTAAGGTGGTGTAGGAACTTTTCACACAAAATCAGTATGGCTGAAAAGTATTTACAGTATTTTAAACTAAAATTTACTCAAGTCTTTCTATGTTTAAGTAGTATAGTTGGTTTAGTAAGAGTTTTGATTTACAGACTGTAAAAATCTAGGGTCCTTCTTTGGTTAATACCCTGTCCGTGATAAAGAAATTGGGTTGGGTTCCTGTTTTGGATTAGTAAAATACCTAGATTCACTAAATTCCAAAACTAACAAAAGTATTTTAAAATCTTTTATCTATCTGTGTTTTTTTATTTTATTTTATATTAAAATCATCGTAAAAATCATTCGGCCAGCTTCTCTTTTTTAGCTGTTACTTCAGCTTCATTCAAGCATCACCGGTGGCAGTTTAAGTAAAATGTAGTCAATAAACGTTAATGCTGTGGTAACTTATCTTAAGGCCAAAATTAAACTTTTCCATTGTCTGGTCCTTGTGGTCTCAGCAAAATGGTGCCAGTATTCACTCCAAAGATTCTTAGTGAAAGGGGCACTACTCTCTCTGTTCTCTCTCAACAATACATTAACATAGCTTTATTTCACAACATGTTCTCTTTCCCAACTCTGCCCATTCTTTGTAGTCCCAAATACTGCTGCTTGGTCAGTGGCCCTCTGCTTAAAATATGATGCTGTTAATGCTCTTAATAGTCTCAGATTGGCGCAAAAACTACTTGGTTAGGCCTAGGAAAAGATCATAATGTTACGTACTTAATGTAACTTAATTGTACTTTAGATTTGATTAACTGTTATTCAAAACAAAACCCTGTACATACAGAAGGCAGACGTAATGTAATGTAAGAACTAGACCAGGAGGACTCAAGTCTGGATCTATATCACCTTACTACCTTAACTATCCTCTATGATTACATTTTGCTAGGATATGTTTGATTTTTTGATATGTTTGATGTAAACTTTGGGCTGTGATGCATCTCTGTGCTAGGGTGAGGATGTTTTAAATGTCTACACCTGAAGATCAAACCAGGCAGGTGCATGTAATTGATAGTTTGCATCATTAATGGGAGTAGCATAACTGTTAAACATTGTGTTACTAGATAATGGTACTCTACACGTTGCATACAGTTTACTGTATATCCACTTGCTCAGAAGATCCAAGTCAATTGTTTTCTCCAATTATGGATTTTCCCCATCCGCAGAGACATGTTAAACAAAGTGGTACTAAAGACTTGGCTGGACCATCTTGGATGTTTTTCTGCACACTGTGATCATTATTGACATTACTGCTAATCTGGGGGCAAATGCCGGAGCAGCTGTCTGGGAAAAAAAGAGAAAGGATTACTGGCACTAAAAGAGTCCCAGAGCTTAGACAAAAATGCCATGACTGATGGTCAAAGCCTAAACTAGACCCAACACACTCTAATTAGCTAAAATACATACTCTTTGGGTCCAAAATTGAAACAATAACAACAACAGTGTCCTGACAACATCATGTGCTTTGCCAAAATACGCTTTGACAAACTCAAGACCAAAAAACTTGGATGGACAACAGTGAGTGTGTTTTTACTGTACACCCTTCCTGCTGCTCACCTTAA
This sequence comes from Morone saxatilis, assembly GCF_004916995.1. NCBI lineage: Eukaryota > Metazoa > Chordata > Actinopteri > Moronidae > Morone > Morone saxatilis. The sequence goes on along the minus strand of NW_023339807.1, from coordinate 19,257,963 downwards.
TTAAAAGCACTGTTAATGAGATGGAGGCCACTCACCCTCATTCAGTCATGTCTTTTTGCCTTACATGCCTGTTCACATTCAGGGTCATGAGGTCCGGAGCCAATCCCATCATGCACTGGTCAGAATCCAACAAAACAGAGAGAGAGACAGGTCGCCGTGTTCCAGATAAATCAGCTGAATTTAGGGTGTTAGGAATTTGGAAAGAAGTCAACAAGAACATGTGGAGAAAATGTATATTTTCCCTATAGAAAAACTTGGATACTATTTTACTTTTTTTGGATACTCTTAAGTAGTTGTGTATTTCTGTGATGCTACATCCGTGTGTGTGTGTTTGTTTGAACCCATGGATGGAAGTTCGCCTAGATGCACCTAGTATCTTGAGTAACAATCAATGCCAAGTAGAGGAGAAGTGCACAAAAGAATTAGACAGCCAAAGGAAATGAACCAAATTCAATTTCAGCCTGGGCCGCTCAAGCTGTCTGCCACATAAAGCCAAGACTTATTATGAGATGGGCACCAATGTCATTATTATTCAGACCTGATGAGGCGCCTTCTATTTAATGGAACCTTTCAATTTAGTTCACCTAACAACAATCCTTGCATTATGAAGCTGGTTTGCCTCAGTATTTTGATCACCTGCTATTTGAAACGAGTGGCGGTTGCGTAAATTGAGAATTCAGTGATCTTGTGGGGTGTGTGCAGATGGTGGTTAGTGATTTATTTAGATAAGAAATATTGCTTATTTCAAAGGCTCCTATGTGTTACTTGTATGCTAAGGAGCCTGCATAAGGAAAGTGATGAGTCACTTGGCTGCCATAGATTCAGGAAATTGGTTTGTCATAGTGTAACAAAAGGCTTGTCTGTGGCATATAATTGCTTTAGACCTGCAACTTTCATTGCACACTTGCACACATAACACGTAGACACCAGAAGAAGTGTGTTGCTGTGGATCAAGGCCTTTACATGGAAGTACTTCAGAGTTTTCTGATAGTGATGAGTGTGCGAGGCATCTTTTGATAAAACAGAAATCCTTTTGCAATAGTCCGATTGGATTCCAAATACCTCGTCAACAAAGCCCCACACGAAAACTTCTCATTATAATAACAATAAATGTAATCAGGTACCATCTCTACATATATGCTGACATAAAATAAAACAGGTCTTATCAGCTGAATTGTGACATATACCCTATTGTGCAGTAAATTAAATCTTCCTCTGGTGATAAAATACTGTATGAGGCTTCATCAAGTTCTTGGGAAGTCCAGCAGCTCAGTAAGTCAGTAACATAGACTTGACACTTACTGCTATACTTGTAATAGTTTCCTTTCAGACAGCAGACTCAATCACATGCATCATTCTTTCTTTCTGTTCTGCTTCATAGCATTTCAATAAAGTCTCTAAAGGAATTGTGTTCCCAACTCTTGTTCTATGATCACCAACATTCCTTAAAGTAATAATGTTTTTGCAAATTTTTTTGCTTTAGGATATTTATCATTTCAGATCTGGGTTACAGAATTGCAATTGCAATGGCTGAAGAAGAACAGAAGTGATCATGCATTTTTGTTTTAAAGCAAATCTAAAACAAAATAATTTTTTCAATAACTTGAATTAATTAATTATCAATTGGTTAATTTATCCATTTGTGCCATATTTGTAATCACACAGGTCCGGCTGTATTATATGACATGACATGATATGATATCAGACCACTTCTGACAAAGCTCATGCGTTCACTTCTGGACTCAGTAACTCTTTAAATTAATAAGTAGTGAATGGAACTGTGAGGACTTAATTAAGTGTCCAAGCCCTTGGCTATTCAGGGGCAGAGTGTCAGATCCCTTTATTCACTTATGCACTCTAGATCCTTAATGCACTACGTCATGTCGAGAAACCCCCCAAAAGAAACCCTGCCAGAGGAACTTCCCAGAGGGACAAGACACTTTAACTGAGCTCCATGCCTTTCTGCAGACTAGTCATGACAAGGCCTGTCCCCCGCGCTGCAACAATGAGACGAGCAAATTGGAAGTCACAGTACCGAGTTCAACATTTGACAGGCGCAAGAGGTCAGGACTCAGCTAAAGGCACTTGTTTACAGTAAGAGTGGAAACCAATTCACTCTGTGTAGCACTCTGGCATTATTGGTATAGAAGTTCTAGTTCTGGTTGACCTTTCTTTAACTTAAATATATGCATTATGGATTTGTTTTTTTATGTTATATTTTTACCTCTTCATTATCCTTTAAAAATGAACTGTTGTATGAGATATTGCAGCAGTGATCACCTACGTCCAGTTGATAATCCCAGGTCAAATCATCATAATGCCACTAGTTTTTGGCACCTTTATTAATGGATATGACACTATAATGAATGAATGAATGATCAATCACTGTAGATGTGCAGTAATGAACTGTATAGTGTTCATTCTGCTAAAGAAAAGGGTTTATGGAAAAAAAACTATTAAAGCATTTACTTTTTTGTTTTTCAGTAAATGCAGTCTGCGTTATTGCATAACATATCAGTGTATTTTCCAGGCTATTTTATGCACTTAGTTATGTTAGTTGCTTGGGCTACTAGTAATTCATAAAATATAAAACAAACAAAAACAATAAAAAAAGCCTCAAATAAACCAAAAATAAAACGTTTTGCAGAGCCATAATTTAAGTTGAAAAACAGGACAAAAACGTACTTCAGTGCATGTTGCTGTACTCTACACTAATTTAGTTTGTTGCCCTTTGGTACTGCAAGCAGCAAGTTGCAGTAATTGTCTGTTTTTTTTTCTGCGTTAATTTTTCCTCATAATACAAAATATGTTTCTTCATAAAATATTTTCTTTATCTGAGTCAGCCAGTCAGAGTAGCTGCTTCTCAACAGAGCTGCAGCCAGTAATTCACATTAATATTTATTGCAATTCAATTCTAAAAACCCTCACACCATCAAAATTAGAAGATGATTTAAATGAAAATATAAATTACCACAGAATTTCTGTAATATATATATATATATATATATATATATATATACTATACCCTCTATAAATATAACATGTACTATATTTTACTGAAACAGTGAATCAAATAGTAAATCAACACAAATTATGTACGGTAATTTTTTTATAATCTGTTCATTTAAAAAGAGAAATACAAAACTATCTTGTGCTTATTACACCTTTTTAAATGTGATGCCTTTCTCTGTTTCCTATTACTGTAAAATATAACGTCACTTTGACCTCTTTTAACTTGATATTTTATAGACATTTCATGATTGATTAATTAATTAATCAAACAAATAATTAACTGATGGATATTTGAGGTTCTGCTCAATAGTAGATGACTCATTATGTACAAATTGAACATCTCAGAAGTCAAGGGAAATAAGATAGCTGAGTAATAGCAACCTGAAAAAAACATGTTTTATATATATAAAAAAAAAAATATTATATATTATATATATACACTATATATATATACATACACGAACTATATATATACATACACTACACATACACATACAGCACATACTATTGGGGAGGAAAGAACATCAACGGATGTCAGCCAAAGCTTCCCCAGTCTGGAGCAGACTCGTTTTTTCATTAAATTAACTGTGTAGCGTGGGGGCCGCGACCTATCTTTCTATGCCTCCATCTGACACTTGTCCCCCTCCTACACAGCTGATGCGTGTGTGTGTTTGTGACTGTGTGCAAGCTGCGCCATCCCTGGTGGTGCTTGTGGTTGCTGGGGTGTGTGTGTGTGTGTGTTCCAATGCTATCAAACAATGGGAGTGTTATCGACATTGCCAAAAAGCATATGAACGAATCAGGAGGGTCAATACAGACCCCAAATTCAGGCATGTTCCCAAGGGAACAAAGAGTTTCTACTGTTGCACCCAAAATATAAGAAGGAATCCCTGGTTCTTCTGGACCTGTTTTCACATCTAACATTGTTTTCATGATATACGTAAATCTTGTTAAATCTGGCAAGAAACATTGCATGTAAAAGTTACAACTACTTAAGCATTTTTTTTTAAAACAAGACCGCCAAAACAATGAGCTCTTTGTTTTTATCATTCTCCAGTTAAAGGATTGCATGCTAATTTCATACAGGATCCGTTTCTTCCATAAAACGTTTTCCCATGTATTCTAACTTAAATTGCCATTAAGCAATTTAATACCAATGTTTAAAACTCCAAACAACATTCCACAGAAGCACAGCCTCTGATAGGATTATTGATCAAGTTGTACTGGCCTGCATACACTGGAACCAATATGTTGCAACTCCAATGAAGGTAAACTTTTATGTTTGAATCATTGCAGCTTTACTTTGGTCCTCTGTAAAATCCAATCGCTGCCGGCAGGCCCCCCCAAGAGGGAAAAAACACTTGTTGGTAAAAGGAAAAGGATTTTACATTTGCGCGGGGTTGTTAGAGGGGGAGACTCAGCAATAATTAAGTTGTTGAGAAGAGTTCTTAGTCGGACCAACTTTTCCAATACTCGCGATCAGTCGCAGAAGAACATAAACAATGTTTAAAACTCCATTTATCGGCTGCTGCCCTTGTCACCAGGTATGGAAGCTATTAGGGAATGTTGCAACGTAAACCTTTTCTCTTGCTAACACAGGATCTTCTACCGAAGTCTCTTACCGGTGCACTGCTACATGTGCTAATTGTACTAGCTGCTGACACTAGCTAGTTAGGGGCCTAATAGCTGACTGTGCCCAGACTGTGAGCTCAGTACCTGGGGAGGTTTATTTACACCACAAGCACAGGAGCTTTGGACTGCTGGGAAGAGGAGGTTTTCAGGCATGGGATGGGGGACCTAGCAGGGCCTGATGCGGGGGAGTGGGACCGGAGTGAGCACCAGAGTCAATGGAGCTGTAGAGCTGTATCTCAGTGGGTTCAGCAGTACTAGTGGCCATTTAGTATAATTCATTTCATTCAATAAAAAAATAAAATTTTCTATAAAAAATGTATTTTCTACTGGTTAAAGGAGCTTTAAACTCATAGATCAAGTATGCTTTGTCTGTGGCAGATTGGTTTTGTTTGCCTCTTTGTCCATCTGTTTTGCTGTCATTTGTGTAGCGTTCCCAAACTGTGCGTACCATAAACTGAATATGGATAATATTTCAACAATTCAAGCTGTTGTTATTGTCACTTCTTTGTTTCCCTCATCCCAATAGCAATAGGTGCCTTATGAGCCTGTAAATGTTTATAATTTTTTACCTGTTGCAAATTTAGATTAGGCGGTTTTAATAATGACTTGCAAACAATCTATGATGTACAACCCAATCACAACACAATTCATTTGCATCTCATAAAGGATTGCACAAATTAAGGAATACCAAAGGCTTTTTAAAAACTGTAACCAATGGCTACAATTTTACATGAATGAATTATTAAAACTACATAACAAATATACTAATAACAAATTATTTATCGTAACTATGTGAAACAATCAATTCTTGTGAAACAGTAGTATGCTAACTGTGTTAAATAAGTGTTTAACTTAACAAGTGTAACCACAGTAAGAGCCACATCCTCTGTTATTTATTATATTTTCTACAGTATATAGTACATTTACAGAGTAACAAGTAACTAAACATAACATTTTAAAACTGTAGGTCTTTTTGGCTAATAGATACGACACCACGATGCACTTTTTGCTCACACCATAGCATTTTATTTTATCCCATCCTATACAAAATATTTTTATAGATTTTTATTGTTGTATTGCTATGTAATAAATGGCTGTACTGTCATTGTTTACATGTGTGCTGCTGCAAGCCAGATTTTGTCCACTGGCAATCAAAATAAGAGCAAGAAGCATGAACCCAATGCTCATCATTGTCTAGTTGCACTCAAGCAGGTGTCAGTAATAACTGAGATATCATCCATGAACATTACAGATGGTTGTTTTTCTTTAGTGAACTCATTATATGAATCATCTGCAATGTATGTAGAACATCTAAATGGGATTACTGTGGATGAATGCAAGTCACATAGAAATGTTAAATATAGCTCTTGTGTCCTATAGGCACATAATTATAAAATGGATAATCTACAATGTAACATTGTTTATCTGCTGACCTAGAAGCACAGTGAGTCTCTGTCAAATGAACAGTTGTTTTGATTGGTGTGAGCTTTTAAATAATGTGAATGCATTTGCTCTTGGGAAAAGGGAGGCCTGATGTTTCTTACAGTATGATGCAGACATAAGATACAATAATTCACAGTGTGAAAAGAAAACAGTAGCATATGCAGTGAAAGGAAGGCACATAGATAAAATGTTTTTAAACAATTGACTGCCAAACCACTACAGTGTAATGTATATTTTATTATTTCTTAAATCAAGCCTGTGGAAAAATGTTTTAGACACTCAATTGAAAATAATGCAAAATGCATGTCATTTAACATGTATTCATGTTTTGTTTTTTTTCTTTAATCATCAGCCAATAATTTTTTGTGGCTAAACTTTACCACTTTTGCCTCAGTGTCTCTTTTATACTACCACTGGTATCCTCTATTGTCAGAATTTGTACATACAGGGACTTGAAGGGACATTAGTGACTAAATATTAAATAGTACAGAGAAATAACTGATTGAAATGAAGATAACTTTCTGTTGGTGTCTCCTAGCATTAGCAACCAGGATTTGGAAGACAGAAGGTAAAAACAGGTGAGACAAATGATGAGGTTGATCAGTCAAGGCAAACAATTGGCCATCAGCTCCCGCCAGTGGGATCTAGCCCGGCAGCGTAACCGTCGGTGAACACCCAAGACAGCTCCAGTATTGTGTTTCCCTGAAATGTATTCTGCTGATGGACAATAGTTGAAATATGAAGGTAATTTATGTGATACGGTTTATTGTACATGTCAATGTGGAACATGTCTTTTCACTATTTACAGTTTGCAGAGGGTTTGTTTTCTTTTCATGATTTCTTTAAGGGGAGTTTCAATGGATGGAGCAAATAAATGGTAGAAGCTCAGCACATTGTTAAAAGGAGTGTTTTCCTCACAACCCTTCCTCCAAAGTCATTATAGGCCTGAGAACTGTAGCAAGAAGCAAGAAGAAGCCACAGGCTGATCAAAAGATCCAACTTTAACACTCTAAAACTACACAATGGGCACTTGGATATCCCAATTATTTTAAAAGAACCTGTCTAACAAAAATAATCCTCCAAGTATTATATTTTCTCGAACTTCACTCAACCTCTCTATTTCTCTTTTGATATCTGCTCTTATTTTGAACCTTTGAATGAAGGATGTAGTATTTTTAACAGACATAATACTAGAAAGATGCGTGTAGTGCCTTACATTTTTTTATATTTTGTGTCTGATTTAATGTTAAATTTGCGTAATATGTAAGCTGAAAGGCTACAAAGACCTACAATTAAATGACAAAGAAAAGTAATTAGACATCTACAGACATTCAATTGTTTTTCTTTCTGTTGATTTAAAAATGATACATTTTCCTCTAAGGAAGGAAGGAAATATCCCACAGATGGTTGCTTATGCAGTTGTTTAGAAAAGCTTGCACCTTTTGGTGTTGATTGTCACACTTTGTCACACAACTTTGTTGTGACCATATGCTGAACATTAGCACAAAACCAGACAGATAATTTTTTTTGCCAGCTTCACAGACATCTCTTACATTTCTGCATGCCTGGCTTTAGATGTTATAAAGCAGTTACTTTTATTTTATTTTGTGCAATTATCTGTCTGCATACTGTAGATGTCACTGTCATCTATTCTTAGTAAGCCACTCTATAGTTGGGCAAAATTAAACTCCTCATACCACATATCTTCCTTTACACGTCCAGTAAAGGCACTCCAGCTTAATAAATACTAATGTTCTCCTTCAGATAATTAAGAAAAATGTTTACTACTAGATGCTTTTATGCACTCAGAGCACTACTGTGCCAATGTATGAATGTATATACACTGTAAATGTCTTCATAGACAAAACAAAGTGAATGGGGTGCCATGGAGTCCCAGGGCAAAAGCCAGCTGTGTGGCTGCTCTCTTTTCCAATCAGCTTTTATTGTTTTTTACAGTCATCACAAATCATTGTACAAACACTATTTAACAGAGAGGATGGTTATTGCTGTATTGATTCAGAGTTTTTTTTTCAGATGTCTGGCTTTGCTTTCAGCTATTTAAAAACTTGCATTTGTAAGTTTAAATCTCCCTTTAATTACAAGTGTGGATTGCTGGAAAGAACTGGCAGAAGAATTTCTGGTGTTCTGAAAGTCGACAAGAGAAAGTTGGTTTTATTTCTTTAAAAGCATGTTTCAACAAGCTGCGGTACCACTTTCTGGAGCAAAGAATACATTTGTAATTTTAGAGGCTTAGTGGAAACTGAAACATGCGCCAGGAAAATACAAAGACCACTCTTTGAACAGGAAAGGGAAGTTTGGAGGCACAGCAAGACGAGCAGACACCCTATTTTGCCACCTCATTGCTGTGAAAGACATGTACACTATTTAGTTTAGTGTTAAACACAGATTCTCAGCCTATAAAAATCTTAACCGGAGCAGAAAATATAAAGTTTGCTTTTAACAATTCTCATAACAACATGTTAAAAGATTGTCAGTTGATTGAGCAACAGAAATAGATATGTATATATACATACATATTTGCTAAAACTTTCATTATATCCTGAAAGGAGTACATGAGACACATAATCTGTGAAAAAAACAGGTTTCTCTGGGTCCTCCTAGTGCTCCTAATGGCATTTGCAAGAATCCACTGGGCCTGAACGAAAACAATCAGTCGAGAAATATATAAAGACACTTTGGGTTGGAGGCTTGACAATAGTTGATTTTTGAGTTTTATTTGAGTCCAAAAGCATCTGTAGTTGACAAAAGTGATGTTTAACAATCAACTATTTTCCTTGGCTCTGATTGGTTGTTTTCGTTCGGGTCTTAATTTGACATAACTACAAAGACGTTTCCATTGCTTGTGTTTATTTAAAACTACAGTTTTAACCCTTAACCGTGCATGCTGGAAAATCTTATTATGCCTATCATGGTTAAACATAGTTTAATGGAGGTGTGTAAACACTCAGCAATAGCATCAAATCATCATTTAAACTGAGGAGGCATCATGTCCATGAAGAACCTGTGTTTGTAAATCCTAAAATGGGTCTGAAATTGTTCTTTGAAAAGTTGAATTAACTGACCAAAATTAATATATTCATATTAAGATAAAGGTACCCTGTGGAGGTTTTGATCACTAGTGCTTTGGAGAAAAGTTCTGTTTGTATGTGCACAAGGCAGCAAATTAGCCAATGCACCTTTCTAGCAAATGGTTTCACACATTCCACTGAAAACAAACTTTTTATGAGGAAAGTAATGCATTCAACACATTTTTTTTTAAATATAAAGGGTTCACAGAATACATCTTGTTGTGTAACACTGAATGTTAACATAGCACCTTTAATGATAAAATATAAGTTGATTCAACTGAATTCCTTCATGATGTTTTACAGTGTATATATAACACATATCTCTTGCACTACAAGACTTGAAGTTAAAAGCAGATTAACTAGTCCCTGAATTGTAAGTAAAAGGCAATTGTTGACAATATATATATCAGTATATGTTTCATAACTGAAAGTCCTCTGACATACTTTTTTGTTGACAGGGACACTGCTTGAATCTTTTTGAGAAGGGTAATGTTGTGGAAAATGGGAATCAGGAATTGGAACGTCCTGATACGCTTTGGTTTAGAGTAAGAGGGGCTCGATGAAAGGTTAATGGCTGCCATTTCTCCACAGTGTTTGTTCATTATTCAAATGCCAAACAGGTAAACTTTAATCAACGCTCAGCGTCGCACAGAAGGGTGACGCACCACTTTCTGAATATGTTCATTAGATTTCTCATGTATTATTAAAGTAATCAGACCACCATGCCCTCGCATTCATGTCGCAAGTGGCTGCTTTGATTCACAAACAAGAGAGAGGAGTGAAGTTTGTTATTCTGCTTCCAAGGGCAATAAGATGCCTCTTCACTGAGATGATGGTGTATACAAGTAGAGAAGGTAGAGGGCAATCTCCTTGACTCAGGTGTCTGAGGCAGTTGTTCTAGAGATGCTCAACAAGCTCAACTGCTGCAAATAAACTTGTTTTGATAATAATACTGCTAGATTCTTAAGAGATGCAACTGAAATCATTACCGCAGTCATCACCCATATATTGTTAATCTGTCTGTTGAGTAAGGTATTTTCCATTATTGATTCTAAACTACCTAGAGTGATTCCTTTCTAGGGTAAGGGAGTACATTTGATTGTGGACAATATTTCTATGTTGTGTACTCTGTCTAAGATCATTGAGATAGTTTTAAATTAGATTTTCCTTTCATTTTTCCTCTTATTTATAAATGAACTGAATTCTGCCACTTCACGTCATCATTGTCCTATGCAGATGGTTCTGCAGTACTAATTTCCCATAAAGATAAAAGCCTAGTTGAAAGTGCAGAACTTTATCATGTCAGCAGGTGGATGACGGATAACAATTCCAAATGGAATCGGTACTGTTTGGATCAAAGATAAAATTTAAAAGGTCCCCTAGTTTTAAGGTTGTATTTGGTGACACTGCACTTACAGCTAAGGAGTCAGTCAATTACCTTGACTGTGTGCTGGATAGCCCTATGTCAGGAGTGGGCCAGGCTAAAAAAGTGCTCACCAAGGTCAATCATAGAGCACTTGTCTTTACCAGAATTTCAAAATTTCTGGACTGGAAAGCAATGATAACCTTGGCAGGAGCTCTTGTTCATTCTTATTTTGACTGCACCTGCTGTTCATGGTACAATAGTTTAACTTTGTACCTTAAGAACAGCCTTCAGACATCTTAAAATAATGTATTTAGGATTATTTGAATCTCACCTTGACCCTTCCCCTTTCAAGTGCCGTGGGTGGTCGAAAGTACAGGAAAAAGTCAGTTTGAGTCTGGAATTGTACATAAGAGTGTGCATGGTGCTGTCCCCTCAAGACCTAAAGAAACTATTTCATACAGGTGGGGCAGTTTCATTGATTTTGTTCATCCAAGGTTTAAGAGTAACATAGGGAAGGAAACCTTTCTGTACATGGCTGTGAATCTGTGGAATAGATTGCCAGAAAATTGTAAAAAACATAAGCTAATGCTTAAGAATTGGCAGAGAGGTTATTTACAGGAGGATATTATATCTGACAATAGGGTGTCTGTCTATATTTTATTTTATTTTTTTTGTATTGATATAGTTTATTTAATTATTATCTACAGACTCAGACTTCTGAGTTCTAAGAAGTAATGTTGATATATTGATGTATTTATTTATCTGTAGAGTTTCAAGTTAATACAGTAAATAACTTGCTGAGTGGCAGGCAGACACCGGTGATGCTTGTATTGCATTGTGTTGAATTGTATTATTGTTTTTTATGGGGGTTTTTGTGTGTCATTCTTGCCATGTCAGATCTGTCGTCTTGACCCCTCACCTGCACAATCCCCATCCCAAAGGGATCACAATGGAAATGAGCCTTAGGGTTTTATTGTGTCATCCTATGTTTAAGCACTCAGTGTCCTGGTGCAGCTGCTGTTTTTTTAGAATGAAGCTCAATCAGTCAATCCGTTTTGGGTTGAAATGCTCACTAGTTTGATTGGCATGATGAGATGGATGTTTTTAGTCCCAGCTCTTGCTAAGACTTTTTTTTTTCACTTCCCTTCTCTGTGTGCTGTATTGTTTCTTTGGGTACACATCAAGTGGGAGATAACCTCACAGAAATACAACACACAGTAACACTTTGATAGCAGTCTATAATAAGCTGCTCCTGAATCACTTTTGAATAATGCATTAACTCAGCCTATTAACAAATGATTTGCACATATTTATGAATAACGGTTGAAGTCTTTCACTGATGTTTAAAGAAAGTGGCTGAGGAAAGCATCTCCTATTGTACAGGTGCATACTACCAGTCATGGTCATTGGCCTCTGCTGCAATTAACAAATTATTCTTTATATATTTTTATCTTATAACTTCCAACCTTTGCAACCTTTTTGGAAAATAATTACCGTTTAAATGTACCATTAATAGTTAGCCTTTTATCTGTAATATACATAATTTACTATACAGTTAGATTAAAGCTACAGTAATCTTTTTAGAATGGAATAATGTAAAAAGTTGTTTGAACCCACAGACAATTATTACCAACTCTACAGCTTCCCTAAGCTTTACAGAGCATTTTAGCATCTTTCAGTTAATTGTTTTGGTTTACCTGATCGCAACTTTGCCATTTTGGTTAACTATCACCGCTGTGATCAGTTATTACTGCTGTTTTGGGCCTTTTAGTTCATATTTTAGTGTAATTGTAATGACATAACCAAACCAAATCACCATTAGCTACATAACATTAAACCAGCTTATGGTTGCAGTGCCACAAAGTCTAAAAAGGCATGTTATCCAATGGGCCTTATCCAATAGACATTTTACCATGTCACAGTAAGGTGTAATAATTCCATTATGCTGCATCAGTTTCAGGGTCCTGCTATTGTACATGCTGCCTCACTGTCACACTGACACACTGGCACACTTGAACAGAGGCATCGTTAATGTGATCAATAACATCTGCACCTTTTCTACTATGACAGGTCAAAATGTCTACTGTGGAAATGTGTCTCGTACAGTACTCCAGTGCATGAATGTATCAAGTTTTGCCTTTACAGTTTATGATGCTCATTGCATATGCTCTCTGTTAAAAAAGCATTTTACAGGAAAAAAAAAACTTTCAAAAATGTAGTGCAATATCGCAAAACCAAACAAAGAGGTGGAAGGTGGGTTTTAAAAGAACACAATTATACAAAAGCACAGTAACCATAGAAATTTCTGCAGTGACTCAATAGTGCCCCTCAACAAATAATGTAAACTGGGATGTTACTTTTGTACAACAGTATTTTCTACAACAAAACATAGAAACTGTTATCATTCAAAGTTGTGGAAGACCTTTGGGAAATGGTGTGTCCAGCACCAGACCTACAGTGCGTTACAGATATATTTCTGATGTATTCTCTTTGTGTGAAGAGTCATTACTGCTTATCTCTTTAATGCTTTTGTTTCCTAAAAAACAGTTGCATATGAGATCTTATCTTTGTCAGATCATCATGCCATTTTAACACTAACAAATTTAAATTCAGTGCCGTAATAACTTTGACACAATGTTCTTATTAAGGAAATATCATATCATCACAGAATTATAAAATCGTAGGCATAAGGTGCGCATGAGTCCCACACTTTTAACTGCTTATTTCTCCCTCAACAAACTTGGAAAACTGTAAGTTTGAAACCCTCTTGGAATCCATTAGTTAGATTCAAACTTGCATGATGGTCAGGCTAAAAAAGGTTGTCATTTCAGTTGTTGAAAAGCAGACGGTATTTTCAATTCATGGCAACAAAATGCAATGTATTTCCACTGAAAGTGTGAATAAGTGCTAGTAAAAGGTCTGTAACGCTCAAGCCATTGGCATATTCAGAGAAAATACTGAATTATCACTCCTGCTTCTGTATGTCAATAGGACTAGGACTAGGACTGTAATGGCGTGGGAGATGAAATGCCTGATGAAACTATCTGCTGCTTTGTGATGACAAACAAGTGTGAAGGGCAAAGCAGGTGATAAGTGCTGCATGATTAGGCCTACATGATGCCTGGAAAAAGGTGCACTTGAGGAGTGCTTGTTTCGTTCTCCGTCAGACTACCTGCCAGAAATCAAGCGCTCAACTCACAGATTGGCGTGGAAGAAAACACATAGGCAGCTCTGCAATAAGGAAAAGTAAGTCTGGAGCTAGTAATAGGATGAAGGAATATTTGTCCCACCCAGTGAAATCTCTATGGACACCTCTTTAGATGCACCAAAATTTAATCAACGTATTGAATGAGGTGTTATTGCATTCAGGCAATCGCGCATTCCACCAAACATGGTTTACACATCGGGGATGTAATAAAGCACGAGGCATTAGCATTAAAATGAAAGTTAAAGGAAAACTCCAGCTGAATATAAATCTTTACCAGGAATGTATCTACTTATGGAATCCATCTTTTGTAATTAAGAAAGAATGTGTGGGAAATGTGCGAGGAGGATGGAGAACTGGAAGTAAAAGACCTGCTCAAAAAGATGAATGCTATTATAGAGTGAGAGTGAGACGGCTGGTCTGGAATAATAACTTCCTCTGCCACATTATGTTAGTGCACTTCTGATAAGATCATTGGAAAATGGCAGCTGTTGGAAATAATGCAATTCATTCCGTGTTGCTGCGGGACACTACAGGGCCCTAAATGAAGCATGTCTTCTATTAGACCCCTAAAGAAACAAACTAATAGCCCTGCAAAGACTTGCCATTTATAATATGACTATAATTCGTATGATTCATTAAGCAGGAACAGAAAACGATAGTATACTCTGATTAGAATAGTCCTCAGGGGAAATTCTTATGTTAATTTATTCTGAAATCTCTCATTGACGAAGCAACTTGTAGTGATATTGTGTAGATTAACTCCCCAGGTCACATTGTATTGTAGTCTCATATTGTCTCTGCATTATGTACTGTATAATAGATTAATGTTGTTTACATATGTTTAATAAGTCGGGCCATTTTGCCATTGCAAAATTAACCCTTCTTCTACCCCAAACCTTTTTCAAGCACTGGTAATAGTCCTGATAGGCTATATTTCTGTTCACAATGACCACTGAAGGAGGTAGATGGACATGGTTACACATGCATGAAATCAATAAAGTAAGTGGACAGCTGAAGTAACTGAAATTAAACTCTGGGCAAACATAACACAATAAAGATTATGTAAATAAATAGACAAATATACAAATGACAAAAAAAGCACCCCCTCATAAATGTGCAATACTAAAAAAATCATATTTACAAACTTAAAAATAGTTTGTATTGGATTTTATTTATTTTTTTACAGTGCTTGGAATTCTCTGCAGTTGTGAATTTAAAGCAAGATCTTAATCAATATGTAGTAGAGTTGTTTTAGATTTGTAGTGTCATTAACAATTAACAGAGGAGATAAGAGCTATAAACTCTGTACTCGTAAGTGGAGCTTTTTGTCAAACTTTTTTTTCCAAGGTTAGTAATGAGTCTTCAAGATCACACGTCAACCGGCCTAGTAACTAATTAATAGACAAAATTTTGGTCACTTGCAGCAGCACAGGATTCGTCTACACGTTTCAGTGCAATAACCACCTGTGTCCATAACGGGTAGCAACAACGAGATTTATGACCACCACTCAATGCTGCAGTTAGCTCATAATTCAATTTGTTGCTAGGCAGTTGCTATGCTGTAAAATATGTGAGCAACTACATGAAACCTAGTGTTTTATGGTTATTTCCTGTTGATTGTATAGATTATATTCTTAGTCCTAATTAACTGCAACACAGTTGACATTTGTATGAGAGCTCACATTTGCTTTTTGTGGCAAGAAGAATTTAAATTGTATTATATTTGATCTAAAATAAACATAATAACGTCACGTTTACTTCCTTTGTATCAGTAATGTGAAAATGTTTTTAGTAGGTTTTTCCATTTTATGCTACAACGGTAATTTGCTTAACAAATGTACTTGTTTTATTCAGAGCTCCTGATTATATTATCTATAACTATTACATTTCTGCAACACTTAGGCAATGTTATGCATGCAAGCAGTGTTTGGAAGTGTAAACCATATTTATTTAATGGATGAAGGTTGTTTTACAGCACAGCGGACCAAGATGACCAATGTTTCGAGTCACTTATCCATTTAGTAGCCACATCAGCATTGTACCCATAACTACATTTAGACCTTAAAAGGAAGCCCTTCTTCTGCAACTACTTTGTCTTTAGCTCTTTGATTTCAACTCAGCATTGTTTGGCATTTCTTTTGATTCCCTCTGCAATTTGTAACTGTTACATCAAAAAACCCCTCTCTGTGGTCTTAAGTTTCATTTAGATGGCCCGAGCATTTAACATCAATTTTGTTTTCCTTTCCACAAAGCACCTCTACTTTTGGTCATTTTTCAGAAGTGGAAAATGACTTAACTCTGATGTTTAAATGTCACATGCACTGTTGTGCTGCCAGTTGTCCTATGGAGCTCTGATAGACACATGCAGAAAAGAACCAAAATCAACACTTAACTGTTGTGATGCCCCATAATGTTATTGGTTTTGATTGTTGCTCTGTGTCATGAACTTAATAGGATTTTGCGTTCCAATTAAAGCTGAAAACCATATTTAGCTGAAATGTAAAGATAGCCCTAAACACCCGGGAAAAAAACAGAAGCAAGCTTGTAAGAGACAGGTTTTTAACTACCCATATCAGCATGTACAATCACTGATAAGCCCATGATTTTTTTTAGTTGTTTTTTTTACCTGTACTGACAGATTTATTTTTCAGTTTATGTTTGATCTCTCCGACATCAGGTATAGAGTCATGGTGGATGGATCAGCCTTTAAAGCTGCTGCTTGTGTCATGAAGATCTTGAAGTGTTGTTCGGTATTACAGTACTTACTATTCTTGACATCCAGTGTTCCTATTGTGTGTGCGTGTGCTATTGTGTGTGTGTGTGTGTGTGTATATATGTATAGAATGTTTCTTTAGCTACATGTAGAAGAAATTCAACTCCATCACCTACTTGGGTTTCCTGTTTAACATCATGCAGTGTTTATTTGGATATAGTGTGGTTATTCTAGCATTTAATGTCTGATCAGATTTTTCACCTTGTTTTACCATCTGTTAATAAGACCAGTTTATTTTTGAAAAAATTATTAATCAGATTTCAGATTTCTGTATGGTTACTTGTGTTTAGATAACTCTTAAAATTGTGAACTTTGAGTTATTTTCTATAAATGAAAGAAGGGTTTTATAGAAGAACAAGGTTTTTTCAGTCAAAGTAAGGTCTCAAAAAAAAAAATATATAAATAAATAAAAAAATATTCCTGGCACTGTATTGACAAATTTGCACTAGTGTTGAAAAGTTTTTCTCAATCAGCCACTTCTTTGCAAGTGGAATATCACCAGGAATGCTTTCTCCTTTTCTGTTCCAGTTCATCAGTTCCTTAGACAAGAAAACGTTGATAGCCACTTCTTATGATAGACACTGCCATCAGCACAGGCATTGTTTACACTCTATTCAACAAGAATGTGGTTAATTTCTGGTTCAAATTGCCATACATGCATGATGGTCATTCAGATTCTGTATTCTGTATAAATGTTCTATAACTGTTCCCAGCTACTTTGGTGTATTATTATTTCCCTGTGAAGCATTGTTTGTTTTCTTGGGGTTAACAGAAAAAAGTACTATTAAAATCACAGTTTTTATTAGATGGCGCTACATGTTATTTATATATTGTGTTCAAGGTTGCAGTTGTTGAGTTGGTGCTTTTTTTTTTTCATTTCTAGCATTTCATTTCAGCTTTGATTGTGGCACCTGAAACTGTGCTAAACTTCTGTATATACAGGAGTGTAATTATCAGGAGAATGCACATATAGGACACCCCAGTATCACAACACAGACATGCAAATGAATCAGTTTGTTTTCATATGCTGTTTTTAATGCTGTTATAGTGTCATCCTATGTCAGTCACATAATCTCCCATCTCACAAGAGCACATAGCGGCTGACATTCAAACAATGTGGTAGTAAGTGCTCCTTTAAAGTGGACAGTACCATGAACAGAGGGCTGGAGAGGAGGAGGAGACCAGTTGTCAGCAGCCGACAGCAGCAGGGTTTCAAACCACGGCAGGAAAAATGATCAGGCCTCCCACATCCTGAGTAATCTGTCTGGAGGATAATTGGTCTCTTCTTTGCCATGTTTCACCTTGCAGCTGTACACACTCTCCTCTGAGAATGGTGTGTATGTGCACTAGCCCGTGTGCATGTCTACATTTGCCAGTGTGTGTCTGTGCGTTCACGTGCTTGTGTGAGTTTGAGTCAGCAGGGGTCTAGGTGGGGGTAGTGGTGGGTCCACCTGCTTGGTCCAAGTCACAGTCCATTCATCTAACTCTATTAAGTGGCATCCTTGTGAGTGGCCTAGCTGTGGGGCTCCATGAAAGTAACGCAGCCCCATCAAGGCCATGCTTTGTTTGCCAAAATATCATTTGTTAATTACCTTGCAAGTCTTGACTAGCAGACTCATACATCATCACTTTCCTGCTGTAAACACCATAAGGCATGCAACTGTGAAAGATCAAACCTCATCTGTTTCGTGCAAGGGCAAAAAATCAAGTATTTCTCTGGTTCTCCATGCATGGAGTTCAAAGGTGTTTTACACTTTAACTCGTTAAATTAGCTAAAACATTGGAAACAAATGCCTAAAACTGACCCTGAGGACACACAAGGTATCTAGTAATCTTTACAAACACGAAATACGTTTCAAGGTTATTATGGATTTATAAATAGCCACAAGATTTCAGCCCTACTTCTATTTATATGCTGAAAACAGCAGGCAGAATAATTAGCAGTCTGCTGGGACTGATAGGTTAAATACCAATTGGCAATCAAGTCAAAACTAATGTAGAGTAAATCTGAATATACAAATCACCAAAGTCACAAAAGTAAGTCAGCACTAAGATAATCTTTGTGACTGTAGAATGCCCATGGAAGAATGCAGGGCAAGAAGTAGAATACAAATAGAATAACAACTAAGGAGAGATCAAATGGACTTTCCCTGAGAGCAATTGCAGTGAATGGAAGTGATGTGTTTTCATTCAGTGTGTAGAAGGAGATGTTCAGCCTATCATCGAGAAGATTGGGAGCCACTCTCAAATTCTGACTGATCTGAAGTGGGAAGGTCAATCAAGTGGGGAGAGGAGTGAAGACATGGTGGAGTGATACCACAGTAGAGCAGCAAAAGGAGTGTTAAGTAGTCAGTGCAATAGGATGTGGAGCTGCAAAAAGGCCTGCAGGTACAGTATAGGTGTGGATCTCTTGTACTGAAGGGCCCTAGTCGTGAATTTGAAAAGAGCAGCCGCCACATGAATTCCTGTTGCTCTCAAAAACAAGGTGACCTTGTAAATTCACAAACCACTGAATAAAACACTCTGTTTTATCATCATTCAATTTATGAGCTATCTTACTGCTGCCCCTCATTTTCATTTCTTTCACAAGGACTTGCCCCGAGCAAAAAAAAAAAAAGAAAACGCAAGCTTTTTTTTATTCCCTTGATACTTTTTGGATCAATCATAGATGTGCAGTGCTGTTCTGGAGACTTTCTGTGACAGGGCCATCTGAGAGCCAAGCACTCATACAGTCAGGTCACTTTAACCTCTCAGTGAAGGACTGACTGCAGCAACATGACAATAACCGCACGTCATGTGACGGGCTGCCCGCTGATAAGACAAGTGCAGAAACGTAGAGTGACAGTTATCATATTCACTCTTGCTTCAAGGAGGATTTTGCATTGCCTCTTTGGCTCTCACCTCTTTATTTGCAGAGCTTTTTATGCCGCATAAACTGAAATAAATTGCTCTCATTGGAGGTAAAGCATTTTATTTTTAGTGCAAAAAGACTTTCCCTTTTTTTATGATTTCCTTTTTCAGAGAGATCTTTTTACTGTGCAGTTTCACCAGTGGCAGATGTAGCTGTACAACCCATGAAGCATTTCCCAAATGCATGTAGCCTTAATGTAGAAGTGAACCGTTTCCCCTTGCAGTTACCTCAACTAACAGAGAATCACATCACTTTAGAAGCCTTCCTGTCCCATCTTTCCTTGCGGCAAGCGATGTGGTGTGACAATGACCGGGGCTTTCACAAACAATGGAGTCCTCTTTCCGGGGCCCAGATAACTTCACCTGACACCTGACACTGAGCATGAGCTCCCACCGGCAGACTGAGAGCTCTGTGGCTGTGAAGTCTGACTGGGCGCTAGAGTGGCCTTGGGCACCGACAGATGCCATGGCATGACTTGATCAAATCCCAGGTAGTAGAGTTGTTACACTAGAACCGTCCTTGACCAAAACACTGGACCTACAGAGCTTAGGTTAAACATAGAACATTGTTTACCACAGCTCTCATAATATCTGTCCATCTATTTTCTTTCGGGCTAAGTAGAAATGGCAGTGGAAGTATGCTGACAGTGCAAATGTCAAAGTCATTCTCCCCCGCTAAGGTGCAGTGATAACTGTCTTGTGAGGGGTAACTGTTGAGGAAGCCTAAAGGACTACATACCCATAAGCATTAGTGATCTGTGATTTCAAAGTTAATTTAACTTCAACTGCACTACGAACATCCGATAAATGTGCATTCTTGGCTCCAGGGGGCTCCAAACTTTGCAGTATCATTAACCACCAAGGCAGAAGTAATTTGATCAAGGCTAATTTTGTTATTAGCCTGATTGTGTCCTCTGTCTGACCCAGGCAAGGCGACAGAGATGAATAGTGATCGTTCCCGTTGGTTACATGGTGCATATAAAAAACACAACAAATAAGTTTTAGCATTTTTCTCCTGTAATATCTTTCTCATTAGCTCTGAAATCCCATAAGGTTCTCCATTTCACACTGTGCAGTAATGTCATATTTAAATGAATTGCAGTGAGGACTTTAATTAATACTTAAAGATAAAATTATTTGAGATATGACATAAAATGATTATACATGAATGATAAGAAAGAAGCTTAAGAACCTTTTTATAGGACCAGTGTATAAGATTTAGTTGGATCTACTGACAGGAATATTGGCAGAAGAAATTTGTTTTTGTTACCTTAGAGCCACTGCCATGTTTCTACAATAGCCCAGAACGGACAAACCACGTTCTAGACAGGGCCTTTTGTGTTTTTTGGGAGTTTTGCGGGTGAATGGAGTGGTTATCTGTTGTAATCTGGAACCTCACCGCTAGATGACTCTAAATCCTACACACGGGATCTTTAAGATTCAATTACATATAAGGAAAAAAAGTGCACCAAAGTTTTACTTTTCTGACCTCTTAGTAATTTTTAGCTAATTTGAAAAACAAACAGAGTTCTTATGAAATGACGGCAATCACATACTTTGATTGCCCCTCAGTCGCACAGCTGCTTGCGGATCTGAAAGGCTCTAGTACTTCCTCCTGCACAAGTACCTTGATACTAATCAGCCGTTTTGTAATTGAGACTGACAATTCTGCTCCGCTACATAGGATCGCTTGGTAACCATGGAAACCAGAGAACATTCTTGATCATGAGAAGCCCACATTTCCTGATAACATCTTGTTTTCTCTTGACTGAACCAATCATCCAAGACACTCACAAGACACAAAAAAAGCCTCAACAAAAGTAAAGGCCAAAAGAATTATCCATTGCTTGTTAAGAATCAGGAATGCATTGTCATTGGATTGGACAGTTTGTGAAAAAGTGGAATATGTTGAGATGACAGGATTCTCCTAAAATGTGTTCTCTAGCTGCCTTGATGATACATTTTGGAAAACATTCAGCTGTATGCTGTAAGAAGAAAAATCCATCTGCACTTACATGCCCAACACTGGATATAGACCGTGTGGACTATACCAGTTTGTGATGTTTCCAGTCAGGATGCTTTTTATCGCTCATCTGTAAAAGTTAAAAGGAACTTGGCACATTCATTTTGCTTTCTTAACCAGATGTTGGATATGAAATGACCATGACAGGTTCTCTGTGACATTGATTTCCAGGAACCTAAAACGGTTTACCTGCTCCACCTCAGCTCCACTGATGTAGACAGAGATGATTTTAGGGAAAAGGAGGCAATTGGCTCCTTGGTTTTACCGACTTTCAGCCCAGCTTTTAGGTCTGACAGTGCTATATGCTTCATTGTCACCTGACCAAAAAAGCAGATTTTTTGGCTCTAGATAAAGCACCTCTAAAGTGATTTTATTGTCACTTTTTGTTTTGATTACCACATCATCAACACATTTGGAGATATATAGTGTCTGATATATATTTCTCAAGATTGATGTGGTTTTTCTGGGTGGCAACCTCTGTGTCAGTCTGTGCACTCAGAACAGACCTGTAGAGCTGTTGTAGCTTCAACTGTCGACATTTTTTTACTGATGGTTTGACCGTTTTTATCAGAGGGGTGTAAGTAGGAAGGAGAAACGGGTATATATGGTCTGATAGACCACAGTGGGGATGGGGGAGGGCTTTGTAACTGCCAGGAATATTCGTGTAGACATGGTCCAGTGTTCCCCTGTTGGAGATATAGACATACTAGTGGAATTTAGGTAAAACACTGAGATCTGTGTGACTGATTTCTATTTCTACATATATTAAATACAGAATACAGCATGTGGGTGTGAAGGCTTTTGTTTAAAGGCACCTTTGTCAGAACCAGTAGTAGTAACATATAGAGGAATATAACTAATTACTTTTCTTGTGGAATAATTGTAATGTAATTTTTTTTCTAATGGTGATATGTGCTGAATAATTACAGTAATTGCATTTTTTAAGTCACTTACCAAGCACTGTCAGTGTTTAAATGGTTTCATCATTTCACTCCATACAGTCTGGAATGCTGACGGTTTGCAAAGATGCATCACTGAAATGCACACAAATCAAACTGGATAGTTGACTTTTGTTACAGAGTGATGGTGACAGCTCACTGGCCTCGGGGCAGTTGGAAGGGCAGTACGCTCTCCTGAGTTCTACCCTACTGCTTCTGCCGCAGCCTCACACACGAAGAGTGCATGAAATGTTCGCAAAGCCTGAAAACCTCGAGGCCATGCATTTCCTTTACCACCTAACCTAATATGACATGTATCCCTACAGCAATGCAGATTTAATGCTGAATAATCTAGCTTTGCTGACTGTAGCAACGTGGGATCCTATTTGGAATTTGGTACATTTACCTCCTGAAAGAATACTTTTCTTTTACCAAAGCCACAGTGCTAAAATTGAATTCTGGATTCTTTTGTAACTTGCCAATGAAAGCCCAGCTGAATGAAAAATCAGTGTCAAAACTGCAAGAGAGGCACTTTTTATTTACCTTCAGTGAGGTGTAACTGCTCCTTTTCTGTGTGGCAAGCAAAATGGCACTGACGGTTTTAAATGCTCAATGGAATAGGATGTCAATCTTCTGGTAGTTTTATTGCAAATACTAGTTTATTGGGAAACCCAATGCTCTGTTTGTTTTTAGAGGGCTGGTTTACATTGTCACTTTTCCTCTGCTAGTAAAGATGACAAGCTGTATGTCACATTGCTGCTGGTCATCACCACTTAATAAAGTCATTGTGGTTCACCCTAAAGCATAAACTGTCTTAATCTTATCTTTTCTTTCTTGTGGTTAGACACTGGAAACTCGTAGAGCCTTAAACTATATACCACACAGTGAATATGCAGTGCCTTGGTGTCCATTAGAGTTAAAACGTTTGTTGACGAGCTAAAGACTTATGTCATAAGGTAATCAAAGGCATGATAATCACTGCACTAATACGAGATCCCCAGGAAGAAATACATTATCACAACATCACATGGCAGCCTGTACTCCTATTTCAGTCACTTCATTACCCCTCATGTCGATTTCTCATATTTGCTGAGACATGCGCAATTCTCCAGGGCTTGTTGTCTCAAGAAAAGCTGCATCAGCAGTAGGATCTTCTGAAAAAATTTTTAGCTGGGAGAGAGAAAAGCCATGGCAAACGAATTCACTTTTCTATTTTGATTTATTGCACTTTGTAATTACAATAACCAAAGGGCTTTGCTCTGATGTGCAGATATTCAAGTACAAGCTGATTTATTTTCTTGCCACACAGCGAACGTTGTTATAGCCTCGCGTAGTTTGCTTATTGCTGTGTGTGTGCAGTATCTGTATGTGCATGCATGCAAACATTTCATTGTACAAAAAGTGAACACGTTTGGGAAATGAGTGCTGATGTCTGCAGGGTGGCAGTACTGTAGGAAATGGATACAAGCCAAATATGTGGTTGTGAGACTGTTCAGGGTTCAGTGTGAATAAGACTGAGGAAGAACTCATTCCTTTCTGTTTTAATTTAGAACCAACAATTCAACAAACATTATAAACTGGGCAACAGAAAGGCCAGATTCACATATCCCTTTTGGGGTATAAAGCCAATGGTCCATGTAAACATGTAGCCTTTCCAAGCAGAACTATCATGGCAACTTGGTCACTGGATAGTTCACTGGTTCATCTTACAGCATCTTCAAGAATATAGACAGATTAATTAGGTGCAGCTGCACCTTGTTCTGCATGGATGCATTTTTCCTCCTCCACTCTTCTCTCCATCTCTCTCTCTCTGAAGTCTTCCTGTATCATATTTATTGTTCTGTAAAGGGATATATGCTATTTTGCTGTTTTATAGAATTAATATTGATTTTCAGAGAAAATCAATATGAATTTAATAGGGATGCTCGATATTGGCTTTTCTGCCGATATCCGATATTCCGATATTGTCCAACTTATGCAGCTTTTTACACCAAAACTGTTAGGTAACAACATAACATATCTCCTATTGTGAATTAACACATTATGCCTAATTTTATTGTGATGCCCCACTGGTAGGGTGGCCATTTCCTTCACATCAAAAAGGAGGACACTTTGCATACGGGGATGCAAGCAGATATTTGTTTGGTATGATCCCGTTTTAAATGTTAATGTTTTTCCACCAGATTACATAAAGGTGCATACACAATACCACATAGCTAATAATAAATATACAAGATACAGCTCATGACAACCTGCCCTTCCAATTCAGATTACATAGGTCTAATATACATCATACAGAAACTGTGTTATTAACCCCAGGTTCATTTTGCGCTGGAATTGTCCTTTAATGTTTTTATCTGGATAGATAAAGGGTAAAAAAATACAGCACCTTCTGTTTCAGATGTTCAGGCTTTGCCTTTACATATGAGAATTTCAGTCCAACAACTGACGTTAGCTAACGTTATGTTCTCTGTCGCTGAGAGTTTGATTGACAGCCTGAGTGAGTTGTGGGGAATCAACACATGGCTCATTTGAATATTAAAATTAGCCATGTGTTGATCGGTCGCGACACGAAAATGTAACCAATGAAATTACTTTTTTTGACACAGCTTTTTTGACAATAATTTGATAATGTGTCAAAATACAAGATACAATCGATTGATTACCTTTTAAAACGATGTTAGATCGATATATGTCGTCCGGAAGGCCAACTTGCCGAGCACAGATCGATGTAGTTGGATCATAGGAATATAAATCGATACATCGATTATGTGTGTTTTTCACACTCACACTTAGACTTACCTTAACAACAATTTTTTTATTTACTTCATGTAATATCACTTCACAGGAGTTGCGGTCCAATAATACAGGTAAAGTCTCCACACTTTTATAAAAAAGGATTATGTAAAACTTCTGTATCATGATGAAATCTATATTTCTCTGAAGGAATAAACCAAAACAGCAACTGCACAATAAAAGTGAAGAAAGAGCTGAAGCACAAAGATGAGATACTGTGAGAAAAAAACTGTGCATGAGAGAGGGATCACTCACTTTGTGAAAACTTTGGAGGGTTGTCATTGACGTCAATGAGGGTGATGTTGACAGTAGTGGATCCAGACAGTCCTCCGACAGAGCCCGCCATGTCTTTGGCCTGGATCAGTATGGCATAGTGGTTCCTGGACTCACGGTCCATGTTGGACATCGCTGTGCGGATGATACCTGAGGTAGAAATTAGGAGAGAATGTTTTATTTTATTGGAATAATATGTGAAAAACAGTTTGCTTATAGCCATTGGTTCACAGAGGACTTATTAATGATGACTTATTCTGTCTGCAACTACACACTGTAAACAAAAAAAGGTTAAGAAAACTCAAAATTTTAAGGCAACCTTTTTTTTTTTTTAAGTTATACAGTAACAATAATATTGATGACTTTTCTTCTTGAGAGAACCTTGACTCTTCAAGTTTTAGATTGTTTTTTTTATTATTAATTTTAAAGTTAAAAACAGTTAATAATTTAATACTTTTAATTGCAATTATTTGAGTAAATAAAATCTAGAATTTTCTGTTTGTGAAGCTCAAAGATTCAAGTTTTTATTATGAAGAAAAGTAAATTATCTCAATATAGATTAGAGTTCAGCAAAACTTTTTTTGTTTATTTCAATATTAAGTTTGAGTTTGACTTAAAACTTTAGTGAAGACAGTTAACTTAAAATTTGTTTTTGTTTTTTTTAAAGTGCTGTATGCTTTATGACTGGAATTCTAAATATAAATATATATCTAAATATCTAGGTTTTCCAGGACATTTGAACCCTATTCAACATGACGGATCCATAAAAGGTGACCTGCATCATTTCTATATTAATACTGCTCATTCTAAGGTAATAAAAGCACACCAATTCTTATATTCAGGTGATCATACACTAATGAAAACATACCTATGAATATAATATTCCATTTCTGACAGTAGATCCCCTTAAGAAATATTTTTAAAAAATTACATATGTTAATAACACATTTACATAAAAGACTAAAATATGTCAGTGACATATGACAGTGTAGTTGACACTTTTCCTTATCATAATCTAAAACCACAGTGTTGACAACACTGAACCCTCTGACACCAGCACAAATCACTTTAAGCTTACTTTGCTGGATATATGTGGCAGTGAAATTATTTTCTAATTTAATTATCTCAGATTATCATAATAATAAATGAATTTAACAATTTTGATGTATGTGCTGACACACCTTAATACACAACTGTATTAGCGCAGCTGTTGCTCAAATATTTCCTAGTGTAGAAAATATGGTTTGCGTGACGCAAGATGAAACATTAGTGATAAATCCAACATATTCAAATTAAGTTTGGTGACAAAAGCAGTGATCCAGAAGACAATTGAGCATTATCATGGAGGAAATAATCCCACATAGACTGCTGCTGCATTTCAAGAAACTGTCAAAGGGAAAAATGAAGTGAGTCTAAGATCCTCAGTCAGCACTGGCTGGAGCATGAAGGGTGACGGCACATATTACAACTGCAGGAGCGAGAGTGATTGGCTGTAATATAAAAAATATGGTAATATGATTGGGCCGCTAGGAATGGTAGCTCATGTTTATAGCTTCCCTCTTATTTCATATGCACTCCCATGGTGTGCAGTGGGTGACAGGCCCAACCAACATGACTCTCACCCAACCCTTGTGGCACCCCTATATGCAAGGATCCGTTATAGTATCCGAGACAACCCTGATTTATTTGGTGTTTTCATTTTAACTTTTATATATTTAATAATAATTCATTTTTTTCCTTTTCCTATTATCTATTTTTTAATGTATACACCGATCAGCAAAAACACTGAGCACTGACTGGTTGTTTAAATTGTTTAAATTTTGTGGATGGATTTGTCTCATTATTAGATGATGTTATGGAAGAATGCTGAGTCAGTACCATAAGAAAAGTTGATTTTAAATGTGTTGATTTTAAATTAAGTTAGGTTAAGTCAAGTTATCCTTTCTTGATCCCTGTAGGGAAATTCATTCTC
Source organism: Morone saxatilis (assembly GCF_004916995.1). Classification (NCBI taxonomy): domain Eukaryota; kingdom Metazoa; phylum Chordata; class Actinopteri; family Moronidae; genus Morone; species Morone saxatilis. Next base: position 19,230,528 of record NW_023339807.1, on the reverse strand, counting down.
TGCATTTGACCCATCCTAAGCAGTGGGCAGCCACCGTGTGGTGCCCGGGGGACCAACTCGAGATCTGAGCCAATGCCTTGGTCAAGGCATGGACTGGAGAAATCGACATCCATGTTTTTAATGGTGGGGAGCATCTGAAGGAAACCCACGCAACCCTGGGGAGAACGTGCAAACTACACACAGAAACCCAGGACCCTGTTGCTGTGAAGCTAACCACTTTATCTTTGCAGCTAAGAAATAATCAGTTTGTTCCATCAAACATCTTCATCAACTGCAGCACTCACAGAAAGCAAACTGGACAATGCCTTTTTAATAGTTTGGAATGTAATATAACACATAAAAGCTACCAAACTTACACAGGAAGACCTTTGCTTTTGGCATTTTTGTATTTATTGAAATAACAACACCTTCACAGTCATCATGTTTGCTTTAGGCCTAAAAGCACAAGAACAGACAGAAATACCTCCTCATATTGGTGAGGTAAAAGGGTCTGTTAACAGTATATAGCCTATATAATAAAGTGCTTTTGAGTTCTTGTCCCCTGTGTTGAATGTCATTAAAGGGTTGACATCGTTGTGAGCTGCTTCCTGTCTCTTGTTCCGCACTGCTTGCCACAATATGTTATTTTATTTTATTTGCCACAACCATGTGGTGATACCCGGAAATTATCTTGCAACACCCTAAGGGGTCCCGACCCCCCAGGTTGAGAACCACTGCTCTTGTTATCATTCAGACCTCCATGCATAGCCGGTCTACTTTCACACAACAAAACATAAAACAGGGATTTTTACATTTTACTGTTTCCAACACAGAATGAAATAACATTTGACTGATGGAAATCAACTGATTTCAAATTGTTTGGAAAGGTGTTATTTTCAAGATATCACTGATAATTGAGGCAAAAGTTCCTTTTCAACAATGTAAAAATACTAATTTACAAGTACAAATCCTGGCTCAAAAATGCTAATTAAAGCTATAATCATTTTCACATTAAAATGTATATAAACTCCAGAGCTATGTTCTTTATGTCGGTCCCTGCAGGACTACCATTGCTAAATCCTCGTACTCTATCTCACTTCGTCTATACTACATTATTAGTTATATCATCCCTACCAGTACCTCCCTCATTAATTCCCGATACAGTTACCGGGTTGTTAATACCTGGATCTGTCTATCGCCTTGCCTCGCCCCCCCATCGTTGCCTTGCTCCGTCTACTCCCGTCCATCTCTCTTCTTCCATTGATCGTCAACCGGATCAATTACTATTCCAATGTACGCTTGCTTTGCTTACTTTTTTGCTGTACATCTGTTTTGTCTCTCTCTGTTCCTTCTCTCTACTGTTTCTCGCTCTCTCTCCATTCTCTGCCTTCCCCCAACCCTGCGTCAACGGCAGATGACACCCCCACCTCGGCCCGTAGCGACGTCTGTCCCCTAGGTACTGCCTGTTCAAAAGGGCAATTTTTCCTTGCCCCAGTTGCAACGGGTGGCTTGCTATCTGTGGTCTGTTGGGTCTCTGTAAATGTTAAAAGGAGTCTCAGGTCTAGAACCTGCTCTATTTGGAAAGTGTCCGGCGATAACCTCTGTTCCATGAACAATTGCGCGCTATACAATACCAATTGAATTGAATTGAGATTAAATTAACCGCTAAAACACTTAATAAGCAGTTCCACCTTACAACAATCCCTTTTCTCCCACCACGTTCAATATAGGATATTTTATCCATGCAATAGAATAAAGGACGTCCCCGGGAGGGCTTACGAGCCGAAGCTGCTGCTAACTTCAGCTCATCTTGTTTCTCTGTAACTAACCGATCAGACGGTCCCCCGATAACTAAAGATCTTTCCATCTGGTTCAAATCTAGAGTTAAAAGACAAGATTTAAACTCGTGGGATGGTAAAAATCGTGGCTTTCAGACTGGAATGGTATGACAATTCTGGCAGCGGTTACCTTCATTGAAATAACCACCATTTCTCCTAATA
>NW_023339807.1:19224238-19228449 GCF_004916995.1 Morone saxatilis | reverse complement strand
TTAAATTTTTTAGTGAATATCGGCTGATAATATCGGCCCTCCGATATCCCTAGAATTTAATCTTTGTGTGTCCAAAACAAAAGCTTAGCACAAAGCTCAGAAGCAGGGGGACCCTCCTGGCCTACTGTCTTTTTTTCTGGGACAGTTCACCCAAATCACAACAATATATGTCTATATTTTAAATATTTCATTATCTTATTACAAACAGAGGTTAAGTCTTGTCCTTGGGAAAATATGAAATAAAACATTCTAAAATCAAGGTTTACTTGAGAGCTTTTTCTGGAGCATTGGCTTGGGTGCATCTCATGATCCCGATATAACTGTATGAAACAAGTATTATTATCATCAGTTACAATGACCCTTATGGGTTAAAAATAGAAGATTTATTTTTTTATTTAGTGGTCGTATATGTGTCCTCTGTTCAGAGATGCTTTTTGGAGTCCGATGTAAATGGCCTTCTTGATCTTCCACCAGATGTCTTCGGGTAAACTTTGACTTCTTTTTGGTTATCATTGGTTGACAGTACAGATGTGGCAATTTAGCAAACTCCATTCACTAGTTAAGAATGTAATATGCTGTTATAAAACACAGAAAATCCTATTAAGTGAAGCTTCAGTAAAGATTTTGTCAAATGAGTCATGAATCATTTATGGAGTTAAGTATCATTTAGTTAAATACTCAAAATGGTCAAATATAATGTACACAAAAGCTTTTTGTCGAAATATGTGTGTGATTTAAGTATTTAAATCCTGCTGCTACATTTTGGAGAGGAAATAGGTGAGAGAATTGGTTGCTCTATTTCTATTTGATATTTCAAACACAGCCCTGTCGCTAGTCTCTGAAGCATATCAAGCTTTATTCAAGCAATTTGAATAATCACCACTGCCACTCAAACCATTTAAGTTTTCTCATAGCACTATGTCAGTGCTTTTGGATGTTTGCATAGTGACAAGACTGTTCCAGGTAAAAACTAAGACGGAGGCGTTTCAACTATCCCCTCTAATTAACATCATGCCAGGTCCTTTGTAACTGTACTCTGTCCCAATCCAGCTCCACCAACAGACTTAAAAACTATTTCGTCCCCCTGGCCATCAGACTGTACAACAGCTCTCAGTCAAGGCAGGGAGGACAATAGACAATGGACAATTTCCTCCTCCTTTAATTTGAATGTTAATTTTAATTTTAATGTATGTTTAATGTATGTTTAATGTATGTCTAATGTATGTTTATATGCTGCTACTGGGTGCTTAAATTTCCCTCGGGATAAATAGTGTCTGTCTGTCTGTCTGTCATCAAAAATGATTTTGTGTGCCATGAAACAAATGGCAGGACTTGTATTCAACTTGTATGCCTTTTTGTCTGTTTGGTTCCTCATAACATAACCACCTGGTAATTATCCTATAGTGTAATCTCTGCAAATGGCTCTGCCATTATGCCATATGGAAACAAAATATACACAACTTCAAAGTATCATCATTTTGTGGCAGCTGTTTATAATCTGTAAGAGTAAACGACCAACTTCACTCGTATGTTTGCCCATATGGAAGAAAAGTTGGGAAGTAATGCTAATTTTATTTTTGGTTTTGAGCAACATAAATACAGGAAGATACACATTTTGTCTCAAGGTGGCACAATAATTTATGGTGTGTGGTGAATAGATGAAAATATTCTGAATAATAAGCTGTACTTTCTGGCATATGACACCAGAGATTTAAAAAAGCTGTGACTGAATAAAAACCGTTATGTACATATTCTGGCAGCATTCCCCAATAAAATTATTCTACCTCTTGATGACTTAGCAGAATTATGGTTTCAATGTCAGTGATGCTGTACCTATTCTGGAAATGTCTATGAATGTTGCGTTATAGATGTTTCTAATATTTTGTCTAAGTGCTGACTAAATATTAGAAGTACAATACAATAAAACTACAAACTAAATGTTTGTTGAATAAGTATTTTCTAAAACACTAATGCAGGGCTGTCTTATTACTCCCCATTGCTTTTAGCTAGGTCTATGTGATAAACTGGAAACTGTGTGGGGGGGGGGCGCTGCCGCTGCCGCTGCTAATTTAACCCGTAACATAGTACTTTAATCCAGGTTCCGGGTGTGGAATTCACTTATTGCATGATGCAGCAGATTCAGCAGATCTGAAATTATATATTATAATTATTATATATATATATATATATAGATTATAATTTTCTCAAAATCACTATTGAACCAGGAGTCAGATCCATTTAAAACATGCACACTGCTCTCAAACTTGCAACATTTAGATTAGGAGGGCGCTGCCTGTCTGATAGCCTTGCAGATTTATGACATTGCCTGATGTCACCACCACCATGCTCAAGCTATATGCACTTTTAAATGAAATGAAATGTCATTTGGAGTGGATTTGAAAAGTTTGATATCTGCAAGTTTAAAAACATGCTCCGGCAATACTAAATAATTTTTCGCCTGAAAGAGAAGCACACGTTCATTTTAAAGGGGGATGTGCGCAGACATTTTGAGGCGCTGTTGCTCTAACACTGAATACAATTGCACAACAGGATGCAAATGTGACAAGCTGCGCATTGTTCAGAAACATAGGTGGAGATTTTTATTCAGAGAAGATCCCACTGGTTATACCTTTTGTCGTAAATCATTTGCACGATTCCAAAAGATTCACCCGGAGCCCTCACACAAGGGCAACAATACCAAGTTTGGATGTTACATTGTCACATGACAGTGGACATCACTTTGTGTGTGTCTTTTTTCACAAAGTTTTTTATTGGCTCTAAGCTGTTCCCTGTCTCCAGTGTCCTGTGGAGGCATACCTATAAAAAAGTAATAATAAAATGAATGATATGGCGATTTAATTTGGTCTATCTAATGGGCTACTCACATTTATATAGCAACCAAAACAAAATAAAAACTCTTTTTCGCTCCACATTGCCTGCTCAGCCAAAGAGTGTAAATGGGCTGTTGCTCGGGCAACTTTAGCCCGGCCTTGTGCACATCCTAGGTTTAAAGTCAGGCAAAGTCAAAGTCAATATTATGTTTTTGAGACACCTGTGTTAAAAAGAGAAGCCAGAATCAAAGTTTAACATCTAGCATCCAGTTAACTTCAAATCTATCATATTTAAAAAGCAGTAATGCTTAAACCTGGCTTGTGTGTCTCAGCCAGCAGCAGGTATGCTTCAGTTTCCTACCACTTGGCATCTCTCACAGGCCTCATTACAGGTTCCTCCCAGCGTTCCAGCAGCGCTCTGACAGGCTGTACTTTGCAGACCTCAAATCAACAGGTCAGTAATGTTAGACCTAAATCACACTTTTAACATTAATCACTGCGCATAGACTTGTGTGTGGGGAGGCATGTCAGTGTCCTTTTCTATTACTGATTTCCTGTATAAATTCCTCTGACCGAGATCAGTGGCGAGAAAATAATTGGAGGGACGGAATGTGCAAAGGCGATGTGAGAGGAATTACTCATCTGCTGACAACTACATCTTATCCATTAGGCTAGAAAACCAGAAGAAAAAACAGAAGCCTTTCATAAGTGAGGCTTCATAGTAATATTTAAAGGGTCAGTTCACTCAAATCACAAAATAAAAACACTTTTCTCCACTTGTCAGCTCCATTGATGAGACTTCTGCAGCCCTTACAATACAAAAGAGGTGAATTGCCTTTACAGCATAATGTAGGTACAGACATGGTGCAAGATATTCTGGTGAAATTAAAGATGTTCCAATGTTTGTGATATTCAGTGTGAGAACTATGAGACTCTCAACTTCAAATGCCAGTGTAATTTCTTGCCCCCCATCATCATTGCTGCCCACAAAGACTCTACACCAAGTAATGTATTTATAATAGCCAGAAGCTGTTGGATTTTTGAAAACAGCGGGTGTATTTGACTTCGAAGAGGCAAACCGGCAGTTAAACAGATTGTAAGATTCTGACTGCGGAAAATCCTTTGGTGGGTTTATTGTATTTCTTGAGGCATTATATACACGCATTAATGGCTGAATAAGTACAAGCATTGATGCACAATTATGGATGTTAAATCTTTTTTTTTATATACAGGACTTTTATTTATATATGAGTATTGTTTCGTACGACGGAGTATTAGGGCCATACTAAGAGAAAAATATATTTTGTGGGGGGGAAATTACGAGAAGTCGTAATATTACGAGAATAAAGTCATATTAGGTCTACTAGAATAAAGTCGTAA
>NW_023339807.1:19223831-19224138 GCF_004916995.1 Morone saxatilis | reverse complement strand
TGCGAGAGTAAAGTCATAATATTACGAGAATAAAGTAGTAATTTTGAAAATTGCTGGGCTGAGGCTACTGTATGGTTGAGTTGGTCACGTCAGATCTTAGTAACTCTATCGAAGCTTTTTTCTTATTAAAACGATTACATTATTCTCGTATTGTTACGACTTTATTCTCATAATATTATGACTTTATTCTCGTAATTTCCAAAAAAATAAAATCATTTTTTTTCTTAGTCTGGCCGTAATACTCCGTCGTAGTCTCAAGCTGCTCTATTTAGACATATATTTCCCTCAGAAGTTGATGGAGAAAAAA